>NC_081406.1:297110514-297223014 GCF_030272615.1 Cryptomeria japonica | reverse complement strand
AGCTAGAAACTTTGTATGAAGGTGACAATTATGTGAAGATAGCCAAGTTGTAGAGCCCTAAGGTTAAATATTCAAGATTTTGAAGATGAGCAAAGATGAGAATATCACTTCATACAGAAAGTGAATGAACTTGTGTGTAATATCAGATGTGCTGGTGGAATGTTGGAAGAATCAAATATTGTTGCTAAAGTGCTCATATCCTTATCTACATCATACAAACACAAGGTTATTACTATTGAGGAGATTTGAACTGTGACTAATGTGACAAGGAACATGTTGATTGGTAAGCTTTCAACCTTTGAATTGAGTGAGTTTGGTGACTCTCTTCCTAATATAGAATTTGCATTCAAGGTCACTATTTTTGAAAAGGGTAAGCAAAGATATGATCCAAGAGTAATTTCTTCAAGGAGGATATCCAGATATGAGAAGGATATGAAGGAAATTGAAGAAGAAGATCGAGAGCTTGAGGAGATTGAAGCCCTTATTGCCAAAAGATTACCCAAAGGAGCTGGTAAGTATGAAGGAAAATTGCCTCTTAAATGTTTTTCTTGTAATAAGATAGGTCATTTTGCCTCAAGGTGTCTAGAAATAGTTCTTAAGCCAAGACCTAACAAACCTAGATTTCAAGAGAGATGTTATTATGCTGCTAATTAAGGTGTGATTGTATGTAGGAAATCATGAATAAGATTCATAACACATCAAAGCCAACCACAAAGCTAAAATGTTATGAAATATAATCCTAATACATTCAATGAAGGAATGAAAGACAAGATTTCAAAACAAAAGTGCAAACCACATGTAGAAATCTCCTTCATTGACCTCCATTGTCCTTATTTCTCCTTCAAATTTGATGTGGATGTCACCTACAAATTCAAGTGCAAAATGAAAGCAAGTTGATGACAAAATAATAGCAACTTGGACAACATAAGGAAACTTGAAGCGTGGTTGTTGAAAATAAATCAGAAAAGGGCTCAATTTATAGAAAAATTAAGATTGATTGGATGGTAAAGATTGTTTTGAGATTGAAAGTAATCAATGGACAAGATTAAATGAGATGACTTGTTAAGTGAGGATAAAAAGGAAATCACATTTCCAATGTTGAGGAAGAAATAGAAATGAAAAGAGTTAAGTCAAAATGATTATTGGAACCATCTATTTCACCAAAAGTATGCCAAAACGAAAGTGGAGGAAAAGACTAGTGGAGAATTAGCAAGTTTGAAGAGATAAGGGAGATAGAAATTAGAAAGTGGAAGAGCTAAGTGCGACCATAAATAAATAAATAAAATTCATTTATTTCACCCACACATAGTAATTTATTTAATTAGAATAATTAGAGAAAGGGATTAATAATTAAAATAATTATTTAATCCTAGAAGAATAATTAGCTTAGAATAAAGGGATTAAATAATTAAGTAAATTATTTAATTGAAGAGGAATAGCTAGATTAATTGATTAAGATCAATATTAATTGATTAGAAGGAGAGTGATGAATATTAATTAAATAATGAAGATTATTTAATTAATAGTTTAGAAGAACAATAATTAAATAATTAAGAATTATTTAATTATAGGAAATTAGAAGAAGAAAATTAGTACTAATCAGTTTAGAAAAAGGTGTACTGAAAAGTGTTGTTGAAGACATGACAATTTTCAGTGTCTACATTTTGCCCCTCTTTGAGACAATGCGATTTTGAGTGTTGTTTCAAAGAAAAAATTGAGAATTCATGCCCTAGTAGATGATAGGATGGATATAGATGCACCCTCGAGAGATGGTTTATGTCTGAAAGAAATGAATGATCTTTTGAAAGAAGAGAAGAATGTTAGATGAAAGAGAAAAAAAATGGGAAAAGAGAAAAATGGTTAGTAAGAAATGAAGAATGTTAATTGATTGTAGAAAAGGGTTGATTTATATTAGATGAAGAAATTTTTGATTGGTTAGATATAATAGATACTGTGATAATGATTGATTTGATGAATATATAGAATGGTTGATGAGATAGAATAAATGTTAGCCAAATGAAATGAAAGTGAGAAATGAATAATGATTAGTGCAATGGAATCTTGCTTTCAGAAATGCTAATAGTAGGTGAGAACCTTTATTTGATATGGAAAAATGGATGTGGCGTACCATGGCAATGAAGGCTAGGGTGATAATGCAATCCCTTTTGCAGAAAACAAACATGTCACAGACAAGGAATGATTCAACCATCCTAAGACATTACGTGTGTCAAAGGTCGAGGTATGTGAGACAACCACAATGTGGATGTGCCAACACAAACACCCAAGATAGATTTGCCCCAGGATGTTACAAAACACTCTACAAACAAAAGACAAAAACAACGGACCATGAGCCATCTCCGACACTCTACATCACTTAGTGACATCATCGAGCAACATAGGAACATTATCAAAGATAAATCAATGAAAGATAAGACTCACAAATTCAAACAAGTCAAACAACCATTCTGATCTTCATTGTCAAAAGTGATAATGTTTATTTGATGATAGGACGATCATGTTGCCTAGTTTCAAGGAATGTAGTACCTTGTCTAAGATAGGACACAATCTGGTTTCGAGTATACCACACCATGTATAAGACCCATGATAATGTTGACCAGGACCAATGACATTGATGTTGATTGATTGATAAGACAAGTTGACTAGTTTGAGTGCTTGGTTGGTTAAAAAGTCCATCTGTTAATGCATGATTTCATTTAAGCGCAATGTTTATCGTGTTTTCTATCTGACGTCTGCTCAAATGTCTGTCTATGTACAAAAGAGTCAATTTATTGACGAGATGAAATTTAAGCGATTATTTTTGAATTTTTTATGTTTTCCAATGTTTAGGGTTTTTGTGATTTATTTTTTATTTTTTTGTTCTTTGTTCAGGACTTTTTACAAATGTTTTTGAATTATTTCAGGACATTTTTTACATTTTGGGATTATTTCAAGATGTTTTTTAATGTTTTTGGATTATTTTAAGACATTTTTCAAATGTTTTTGATTTTTTTTAGGACATTTTTCAAATGTTTTTGATTTTTTTTAGGACATTTTTCAAATGTTTTTGATTTTTTTAGGACATTTTTCAAATGTTTTTGAATTATTTCAGGACGTTATTTGATTTTTTATTTGTTTTTTTTTCAAGGCTTTTTGCAATTTTTAGTTGTTTTTCAAGACTTTATTTGATTTTTAGTGTCTAGCAAGGCAAGGAATATGACAAATGGATAAATAAGCTTGTTGAAATGTTGGTGGATAGAGGGGAGACAGAGGCCATTTATTATGGAGATAGAGTAGATGCAATTCCCAAGGACTATCACGCAATGGGATAAAGGACTGGATATGACAATGTAAAGCGATGGAATGGCATCAGGGACATGTCAAGAGGTTTTTGAACCATGTTTTGCAATTTACATCCTTACGTTTGATCAAGGTCAAGAGACAAAAAAGAGTATATGGATGATGATAGGATATGGATAGGATAAGCAAGATCAAAAAATGGGTAATAGATATGGGCTGAAGGTTGTGATAGACTAAGGGATAGTGATAAAAGATTGCAATAAGCCAATGGATAAAGACCAAAGCTATGGTAGACTAAAAGTTGTGAATGGGATGCATGAAGTTCATTATGATAAGTGTGGTCCATTGCCAATCAATGCTTAGGGTTCTCAATATTGACATCTCTGTCAACTTTGTTGATACATGTGATTGACTACAACTTATCTTCTTGGTTGTAGCTTTGACTAACCATTGACGACTGATGTCTTGATTAGTTATTTATGCTTATATGTAAGTATCAATACCTTCTAATGGACTTCTTTAACCCTTTTTGATGTTGTTATATGCATCTCTTTATGTGTTTTGGGTTTGCAATAATCATTCATGACTGATTCTAATAAGTGATTGCATGACTATCAACATGACTGTATCCTAGTGTTTTCTATGCTTGTGACTAAGTTTTGAATGTTATAATGAACCTATGCTTTGCCTTACACCTTTGTACGATTGTTATAACCTTATTGAATCATTACCCCTGTCATCTATAGGACCATGGTTGAATGTTGGCAAGGAATGAACCATGAATAAGATCTTTTGAATTTGCTACTATGTATCTTTTGAATCCTTGCACGTATATTTCATTTTTAACCCTTGTAGTCTCCATAGTGTTAACTCAACATTCATCATACCTCACTATTTTTCTTCATCATTAGTTGTCCTTTGACTATCATCTATCACTTTCTTATGATAACCTTGAATGTCGTTGATTTCATACAAAACTATGTATTCATATTGTTCTAATATTTTGTGAGACTAGGGCTATCTCTGATCTTTTTTAGCAACAACCTTATATGTGATGATTGTTTACTCATGCATTGTGGAATTTTCTGTTGTTGTAGTTGTTCTTCAACTGTTGTACATTCTTCTAATTGTTCTATGCTCATTTCTATAGCAGTGGAACTACTATTAGGCATATAATGTATCCATTAATACCTTTTGGACTACATACTGTGTGCACACATTATAATGACTATCTTTTGACTGTCATCTCTTACTTTCTTCAAATCACTATCATCTCGTGAATGAACTGTGTATATCCTTCTTTGATGCTTGAGGTTCTTTAAGTTCTAAGACTGTGCTTTATGTAACCTTCTATGACATTATTTTGGTGTTGAAGCTGCTCATTATTCCTTATTCATGGAGGCGATGACTATATATCTTCTTATGATCTCTTATAGGGCTCCTTTCTCATTGTTATCATCAATATTTTAACTATTACTATATATTTGTGGCTTTTGAAAATTATTTTATCATTGTTCTTTGTTCACTTATGGGTATGATTGCTCTTGATAGCAACTTGCAATCACTGTGTCTTCCTTTTTTATTAAAACCTTTATCAATGCTTTGTGATATGTACTTATCTGCTCTGAATTAGGACTGCACTTTGTCCTAATGGCTCTCTCTGATCATACTGCTAATCATTACTAGATTGAGATGTTGAGCTAAGTCTTTCACTCCCATTTTCATGCTGTTCATTTGGTCTTTTTGATCATTAAGCTTTTCAAGCTAGCATTGATTGTGGTATCCATGATTGTAACCATGCTTTGCATTTTGTGACCTCATATACTATGTATTACTTCTCATATATGCAGGTACAAGAAGTTTATCTTTCATACCTTTGGACTAGACAATGTATTTAGAATACCCTTTTGATAGATTTTCTTATAACTGTGACTGTACTTTGTGACTACTAGGGTTTGTTCCGAAGCTTTTAGTGACTCTATTTGCCCTGTGGCTTGTCAAGACTTGGCTGGAACTATTCTTTTCCTTGAGGCATTAATTACACTTCTTTTTCATAGAGATAATATTATATTTACCTCTATTTACCATGACTGTTTCACAATCTTGTAGCTGTAACTGTATCTTGTTGACTGATTTTAATGTAGTAAATTTGTAATATTTATGTCCAAGTACCATTGATGTGAATAATGCATTGTTCTTTGGATTTGATGCTGCACTAATTACTCTGAGACCCTATTGTGGTTGTTTGGTTGTTAACATGCTAATATCGTTCCATTGGACACAAACTCATTATTCATGACAGTGATCTCAAAAGTTCACCGTTTGTGAATGATGAGCCTCTGTACAATGAAGCCATATTGACATAAAGCATGTTGGGCTCAACCCTTGTGAGGGCCATATTTTAAACCACATGCTTAAATGTTGAAGCATAATAAATCAATAATAAATTATATACCTGTATCTGCACAATGAACAAACAAGTTAGCTAAAAACAAGGAAGTACCCCTTCTATTGATGTTTTGACCTCCATTATGTAGATTTGATCTTTGATTATTTGTATATATCACTAATATGACTTGATTGAATTGATAACTCATAGGTTTAAGTTATTCAGCTGTTGATAACATCTGATGAGATTTTATATCCCGAGCTCTAACAAATCTTATAATATCTTCTAGGTATACTTGAAGTTGGGAGATGAAGGGCTAAAGATTAGAAGGAAATTGAAGTAGAGATGAAGATAGAGTGTCAACCCGACATTGAATCAGAAAATGAAGGATATAAAGTTTTATTATATGCTTTCCTTTCTTATCTTCAGTTGTTTACCTTGGATCCTACATTTTATCAATGTGTTTCAATCATTCCCATGGCTTGTGTGGGACTTTTTAAACACTCTTTCATCTTTAAAGCATGAAACACCAATGTTTTGAACAATCTTGTATGTAATTTCATAATAAAATGGAAAAAAATAATACTATGCATCTTGAAAATTTTCTGTTATGTTCATGCATAATAAATCTCAAACTTACTAAAATTTTCATTTCAAGTATGATCAAATATAAATGAATAAGTGTAACTTTCACCATTAATAACAAAAGTTGCTCCAACTCTGCCAATTTGAGTTGTGTGTGAAAATTGGTAAAAATGAAGTTGAGTATTGTTTGATTTCAAAGATTGAACCTAAGGATGTAAATGAAGCATGTAAAGATGAACTTTGGGTAAAAGCAATGGAAGAAGAATTGATGTAGATTAAAAAGAATAATGCATGGGATCTTGTTCCCTAACCTAAGGACAAAAAAGTAATTGGAACCAAATGGGTCTATCGAAATAAATTGAAGGAGCAAGGTGAAGTTGTTAGAAATAAAGCAAGACTTGTTTATAAAGGATATTCACAAATGGAAGGAATTGATTTTGAAGAAACTTTTTCTCTTTTGGAAAGAATTGAAGCTGTAAGATTGTTTCTTGCTTTTGCTACTTACAAGAATTTAAAAGTCTATCAGATGGATGTCAAATCAACATTCCTAAATGGTGAAATGGAAGAAGAGGTGTACATTGAGAAACGAGATGGATTTTAGTTATCCGATCAAGGTGATATGGTTTGTCACTTGAAGAAAATATTGTACGCACTCAAGAAAGCCCCAAGATCATGGTATGCCAGATTGGATAAGTATTTGCTGAAGATAGGATTCAACAAAGGTACTGCTGATAATAATTTGTACTTTAAGATTGATAATGATAACATTCTGATCATTAAAGTTTTTGTTGATGATATTATTTTTGGTGGAAATGAGAGCCTATGTAAAAAGTTTGCTGATGAGATGCAAAATGAGTTTGAGATGTCTATGATTGGAGAGATGAACTTCTTTTTGGGTTTGCAAATTACTTAGTTAGATAAAGACATTTTGGTATCTCAGTCCAAGTATGTGAAAGAGTTGTTGAAATATTTTGGTTTGGAAGATTAAAAGCCAATTGGTACTCCTATGGTGACTAGATGTAAGTTGACTAAAGATGATGATTCTCTTAAGGAAAATAAGACTAGATACAAATATATGATGAAATCCTACTATTTTAAGGGGACTAAAGGTGGTACTGATCCATCCTCAGATGCAAGCAACTATCGACTAGTTATTCATATCATGAAGCGAACTGGACTAAACTGACATATCATAGCCCCGTGAAGCACTGATGGTAGGGATTCATTGAAGGGGGAGTAATTAGCTGGATTGAACCTTCAATTCGACGGACCTTCTGAAGAAGAAGATAGTAGCGAGTCATGCTTCAATGGACCATGGGTTTGGGTCCCACACTATGGGTTTACCACCCAGCAACTCCTATGATCAGAGATAAGGAGGGCCAGGGGCAAGCATGTAAGCCTAGTCTTGATTGCTTGTCAATGGTCCATTGATTCATCCCTCGGAGGGATGGGGATCTATAATAGTGAATGGTTGATTGTTCCTCTCCTGGTGGTTGAGTTACTTCATTCCTTGGGACTAAATGACTAGCTTTGATTGATGGGTCCAATAATACCCTTTATATAGTATGGGGGGTCAAGGAGTTTAGATAAGGCTTTACGACTCCCTTCCTTTTCTTCTCTCTTCAGACCTCCATTCCAATGCAAGGTGGGAGGGAGCATTAAGATTGAAGCTTATGCTCTCCAATCAATAGTCGAGCCGCAATCAAAATTGATCATCCATCTGGTACATACTATATAATATATGGGTGCTTCCGAGAGAGATGTAATGCTACAAAAAATTGGGATGCTTTCCTTTCTTCCATTCTACCCAGCTAATCGAATAACTTTTGTCCACATGCACACCCTATAGGAGAACTACCAACTGAATAGTAGCCCTCCCCACCTAAATCTATAGCCTCCCACCCTCTGCCCCAACTATATCCTCCACCTAGCAAATAATAGGGGCCCACCCTGCAAGAGTGCTTATTCTAGCAGGCTGATTAATGGCTTTACTCTAGTAGGTTAATTAATTCTAGGGGAGAACTATAGTATAGTATGGCTAGCAATGGCTATCTTCCTTATTTGGTGCATGTGACCATTAGAATAGTAGGGTTGTGGTGAATAGTAGGGGCCTAGGTGGGGGGAAATTCTAGTGGTAGGGTGGGGGGTAAAGTTCTCGGTGGTGAATCTTGTTGGCAATTGACACTCAATTGGTTGGTTTCACTATGTTGTCATTGATGGCAAGAAGGCAATTTATTTTGGCTTCGTATTTTGGGTTAGTTATGTACTGACAGACACTTCATAGACACTACATCAACACCGACACTGACACCGACATTGATAGATTGAAAAGAATTCTCAGGTTACTGACAATGCAGACTGACATGGTTTAGAATCAGCTTATCAGTATCGGAGGCCGACATCTTTTGGATCTGGCATCGGCAAATATTTTTGATATTCATGTATTTAAGTTATCTAGCAAACATGTATATTGGCATTCTAATTATCTTTGTAAGTTGATCTAAGGCATGATGAATTGTAAAGGGTATATAGGTCAGTTGATTAGATCATTTTTAAAGATGATATGGAATGGACTGACAAGAGAATAGGATGATGTCATGTAATGTGAAATATATTAGAGAGATTATGTATGTGAGGATATTTATGTAAGGGTTATTCTGGTATAGGGTTTAGGGTTTTAGATTGGAACAGACAGAGCTTAACTGGAACTGTATTCAGGCATAGAAGATGCTATCTTTGCAGTTCAATCATTTCTCCAGATTGTAGTCTGGATTTGTATGTAGTCAATGAGGCTCCTTTTGTGATTGAGTAGTGTGCTCTAGGCTGTAAGCCTTCCTGCAAGTGTTAGCCCCTATATTTTGTAATATCTCTTCATATGGCCAGTGGATTGATATTGTGGGTCACAAATCCCACTGTGGTTTTCCTCTTTGAGGTTTTCCACGTATAACTCTGTGTGCTATGGTATTAATTTATGTGATTGGCTTGTCAGTTGCTTTACTTGTTTCAATTATATATGTACCAGTATACTGGTTCATGTATGCATGTTTTAATAAGGTTACAATTGATCATTCCAGTAGAACACTGATTCACCCCCCCTCTCAATGTTCTTGGATTCTAACAATTGGTATCAAAGCCTTGTTCCTTGGAGGAAGTTTAACAACTTGAGGAAGATATTGAATTTGGAATCCATGGATATGGGTTTGGAAAAGCAACTTGAGATGGAACTTGAAGATTATGATGCTAAAAGGATGAAAAACTTAAAGCTACAAGATGAATTAAATTTTGCTAGGGAATTCATTCTTGTCCTATAGGAGAGGTTGTCATCTATTCAAGCTAGGAGGAAGTAACTTTTATAAAATCAGGATGATGAAGAGAAAGATGCACTTAAGGAACCGTGTCAGAAGTCGAGTCAGGAGAACATGGTCATGAGAAATGAAATGCAATCTATAACTATGATAATGTAAGGAGATTGAAGACTAGAAGAAAAAGAAGAAAATCTTGTTGTATCTCTGAAGAACAAATTTGAAGAATGTGGTAGGTTGGTTCATGAGAATGATATGTTGAGAACTGATTTAGTACAATCCCAGAGTAACGAACAAGATCTTGAGAGACAAATGATATTTCTGAGAGATGATATGACTATTGCAATTGAGTATAAAGAAAAATTCAAGATTAGCTCAACACAACTAGATGAGTTATTGAAGAGACAAAGGAAGAATGGAGATTCCAGTGGACTTGGATTTGAACAAGGACACAATTTTGGTACTGCAAATGAAGATCAAAACCATAAGGCACTGCTAAGGCAGTTTAATGCTTATAAATTTAATGGTAGATGCTTTGTTTGTAATAAATTTGGTCACATGGCTAGGCAATGTAGAAATAGAGAAAATCAAAACCCTGATTCTACTCCTAGTCAATGTTCTAAATGTAATAAGTATGGTCATAAGACAAAAGATTGCAGAATGAATGTAAAATGTTATGCATGTGGAAAATTTGGACATATGGCTAATCAGTGTAGGTCAAGAAATTACACTTGTTTTAGCAAAGCAATTCAAAAGAACAATGTTACATGTTACGCATGTAATGAGGTTGAACATATTGCTAAATTATGTAGAAGCAAAAATCCACCGGTTGGTAATGGAGGATCAAATGAGAAAGGGAAAGAAAAGGTTAATGAAATCTAGCAAGATCATACCTAGAGATGGGTTGGGAAGTTTGACGAACAATCAACAGATGGGAATGCTCTGGTTACTTATCTGACAGAGGAGGTTGCTCTTGCACCGACATGAAGCTCAATCGGTAACTAAGGTAGATGCCTTAGGGGTAGGAAAAATTCATGAATATGTTGCATATGCCCTGAGAAGAGAAGCTGGAAGATGTTCTAGACATTGGAGATGCTCATCCGACATGGAAATGTTTGTTCAAGATCCAATATCTTCCATTAGAAGTCATTGATGTCAATGAAAGATTAGGGTTTTTCTTGAAGGATAAAAGGTTGAATCTACTTCATCCTTGATCACCTTGCATTCAGAGTGATTAAGAGTGATTCAGAGTGATTAAGGGCGATTCAGTGTGATTACATATCTTCTTGAGTGATTTCACTAGCGACTAGAAGAGGTCTTTAGGGTTTCTCACCGACAGTGATTCACAGGTATTTATCTTCAATCATGGAAGCGGGATCATCATGTGTACCTATCTTTGATGCAAATCGGACTGTAGTTGAGGTCAAGGACCATCCTAGGCTGATTTTCAAATGATATCTGCATGTGGCTACCCTGGATGCTTCAGTTGGAGCTTTTCTCATGTCCTAGAAGGAGCTGTGTATGTTGAAGATGTAAGAGCTTACATCCACTGTCATATTGAGGATTTGAGAATTATTGATATAAAGAGCATGTACATGAATGCGTTAATGAGATATTCTCAATGGATTAAACCTAAATACTAGCACATTGTTGATCTAAGGTTTACCAACATTCAGGATATTCCAAAATTTGAAGATGAAACTATTAGGTATGTTTTGAGCAGAGTGCATGGAGAGTTTATTTGGTTACATAGACCATATAAGATTACAAAGGAGGCCATTAGGGAAATCACTGGTTTACCACTGGTTGGACAATGTCCGGAGAAGAAAATTTCAAATGATCAGGTTAACAAGATTACCGACACAACATCAAACAGGTGGTCAATGAGAATCAGTACTATCACCGATACATACATCAGATTTGGTAGCATGGTCATTGGTTACAAGGTAACACAATCAAACTGATTGAACTTTGTTTCTATCTCCTGCATTTATGCAGCTTATAAAATGATGAGGGAGAATTAGAAGATAGATCTATGTGGTTGGATGTTAGATGAACTATTGATTTAACTAGGAAATATTAAAGGAGAAAAGAAAGGGACTTTCTGGTATGGTAACCTAATTGTCTGTTTAATGCTATTTTTCATCAATGAGACTCCCAGTTTTGGGAAGAGACAATGGGGATTTGATATACTAGTAGGGAGGAAACTGAAACAGTCTATTGCTACATTAGGTAGTCAAGGAGATGACAAAGTATGGGGATATTTTAAAGCATTTCAAAAGGATATGGATTCTAGGATGAGGGTTCCTAAGCACATTGTTGAGAAATACTCAACTGATATATGCTTCGTGGTTAAGAAAGATGAAACACTCAAGGAAGAGGTCGAACCCCAAAAGATCTGGATTGAGGAGATGGGTTATGAAGTTGATGCTCAAATTCTTGATGCTTATGCACAGATGTTAATTGATGCACCAGTAGATGAAATAATAAAAACCTTTGGCACTGCTAGGTAGAAGATACAAGAGGTTGAAACTGAGTTCAACCGGAAGAAGAGAGAGAAGCAAGAAGGAAAGGCAAGTAAGTTTGTTGAAAAGGTTTCACAGGACATCAAATCATTGATTGATGTTGTCCCAGAGAAAGGCAGGAACAGAAAAGAACCAAAAGTATTCATTGAGCTTGTTGCAGCAGAGTCTACATCTGTAGATGACACACCCTTGGCATTCAAAAGGGTAATAAGGAAGAAATCTGAATAAACTAAGGTAGAGGTGAAGAAGAAACTAGTTAGAAAAGTCACTATCAAGGTACCGACATAGAAGAAAGCACCAAAATTAACACCTTTAGCCCCATTTAGTACTGGAAGAAGGAAGAAGGATGAAATTGATATGGCAATTGAATCTGGTAATGTAACTATCATTCCACCAAAGACTTGTGCAGATTTAGTTGATGAGATTACTAAAGATGGTATTTTAAAGAATGTATAGTTTTATTATGAACATTTAGAGGATGACGAACAAAGAGAAGTAGAGGAAGCAATTTTGTTATATTTGGATATTTATATGAAATCCTAGATAGAAATTGAAAACCAAATATCGACAAAATTGTATAATATGTTAGATGCTAGAAGACTATCAACAATGCAAGAGGACAAGCACATAAAGATACAAGAGTTGTTATCTCTTTGTGTTTCTATTGCTCTAGAGGAGATGGATAAGACACTTGAGGTGGTAGATAGGAAAATATTTAACAACAAACATTGAATAATTAGTCTTATATTAGGAAGGGTAAAGGAGATAATCAAGGAGACTCACAAGGCATGGGTTAAGTTCTTTGAAGAGAACCATGGTTTTTATACTTCACTGGAATCTAAGATAGATAATGCAGACATACCAGTTGAAGGAAAAGGAAAGGGTATTATGGGTACTTCACCCTCAATTTTGAAAAACATTAAGATAGTGGAAATTGAGCCCCCGGTAGATACAAATGTACAGACAAATGTTGAGATACTAGTAGATATAGAGAGTGTAAAGTTTGATAATGTACATGATACTAATGTTGAGGATAATAGTCCTCTGGATACAAATGTACAAGATGAGGTTACAGTTCCTAGGAAGGAACCAACAATTATTGAGATTGCACCAAGTGGCGAAGCAACTGGTGCAAGTGAGGAAGCTATAAAGGTTAAATCATCAGAGGAGAAGAAAGAGGAATTCGACAGGGAACTGGTAGTAAGTCCATCATTGTTGTCAATTGACACCTCGTAGGTTGAAAAGAAAAGCATAATAGAGATGAGTTCTACTGAACTCATGATGATGGCTGCACAAAAAATATTGAAGGAAGGATCTATGGATAAAGGTGTTATTGATCAGTCTATCACTATTTTGCATAGACTAGTCCCAGAGTGCAATTTTGGCAATCAAACAAGCCCATCTGGAAAGCTTAAGATAATCATTGAACATATTTCAAAGGATTTTTAGTCCTTGCAGTAGATTTCAAATCGACAAGCACTAGGGAGGTTCACACGTGCAAAGAGCATTACATTTGATCAAATGATTGAGTCCAAAAGGAAGAAGATAAATAAAAAGTTAAAATTGATAGACAATTATTTAAAGGAGTGTACAAATATTTATAGAGTATGTTGTAACACAGATTCACTTACAATTAATTTGGATAAGGGGATTAAGGAATCTCAGGAGAAAATTGCAGGTATAGCCAATTATTTTGATGGATTGAATTCATTGACTACATCCATTGATGCTTAGATTTTGGTTTTGGAAGCCCAAGTTTCTTCTCTTGAGAAAGAAAAAGACAAAATCATAAGAAGAGCCAGAAGTCCTAGAGGTTTGGTGAGTCCTTGGTTGGATTCACTTAATGTACATAAGGAGTGTATAGATATAGTTGGTAAGCCCACACTGACAGAGTTAAATGAGAAAGATTCATTTGCCCATATACTACTTTTGGAGAAGGCCTATCCAAAAAAATTCAAATATATTAAGCTCCGGTAAGGTATTTTTGGGATATTCATTGTACAATATCTTTCATTAGTTGTCCCGGTTTTAGATTTTTGGTATTCTTTTTGGAAATTTTGATGGCATTGATGTCAAAGGGGGAGTGATATAGATGTGAAAAATAAAAAAGGAAGTTGTATACATTAGGGGGAGATATGGAAGTATGGAGTATTTTTTTATTATGATCATTGATGGATATTCAGCTCAGGGGGAGCAGGTTCAAGATGAAATCGAGAGTTAAAAACCATGACCATTTTTCACATGAGTGTTGCCATCAATACCAAAGGGGGAGATTGTTGGCAATTGATACTAAATTGGTTGGTTTTGTTAGACAATTCAAATAATCGGAAGACAACAGAGAGTGGGGGAGGAGTGAATTAGTTGTCACAGATTACCGAAACTATTAGCATTTTAAAACTTTAATACCGGAATAATAGTTTACTAAATTAAGCATAAACAATAATCACAGAATAAGAGCCTATTGGTATTTTGGTATGGTTTTGTCATTGATGTCAACACCTACTAAATACACCTACTTTGGAGGTCCAACAACATTCACCGGCAAGTAGTAATCTGTGCAACAGTTACTGGTATATGATCAACCGACAGGATAAAATGTTCACCGGTACTTGGAATGACATGGACGACACTTGGTAATGTCGAAGACATCATGTGGACACTTTATTTTGAAGTACTAATCATTGATATATTCTTATTTGCATATTTGCCTTTACCGGCAAATAGGTCCAGGTTGTCTAGGGTTACACTGGCAGGTTTATCTTTTCTAGATCAGCATGGCATGCTATGGAGATGATTTATTATTGTTATAAATGCATTAAACCGACATGTTTTATCGGTTATTGCATCGGATATTATATTATTTGTAAAATGTTTTATTGTAATATCTTGTAGAGCCAACCTACTAAAATTGGTCTTAGGGTATGGTATAAATGTAAGATCTTAATTGTAAGATCAAGTGTGGAATGCGAAAAAGTTTTGAGTGAAGGTATATGCAAGATCAAGTAGAGGCATACACGAAGACATCATCTAAAGGTGAAGTTAGGTTTTTGTAGAAGCATATCAGCATTACACCGGTACTGAATATAGCATATGAAGATGCGATTTTGTACAGTACATTCTTATTGGATTTAACCATCCAACTGTAGTCAGTGTGACTCCCATTTGTGATTGAGCAGTGAGCTCTAGGCTGTTGGCCTTTCTACATGTGTAGACCCCTCTTTGTACACTTACTATCTGCAGTAGTATCATTTGATTGTGGGTAAGGTTTCCCACCGTGGTTTTTCCCCTTACAGGGTTTCCACATACAAATATTGGTGTCACATGTTGTGGATGACTTTGTGTTTATGTTTCATGCATTAATTCTTACTGGTATGGCAATTTACTATTAACACTATCTACCGACATACTTAACTAGTTTATTGGTATTAACCATTAAGTTGGTTAATAAGTTTTTGGTTTGAATTTATTAGACAACTGATTCACCCCCCCCCCCCCCCCCACTCTCAGTTGTCTCCGGGACCTAACTGAGCCATCCACATGACACCAAGATTTATACATGGAAAACCTGGTAAAGGGAAAAACCACAATGGGAAGCCTACCCACAGTTAGATAATACTTATGTAGTAAGTATGTGAATTACAGTTGAGGGTCCTGCACTTGTAGGAAGGCCAACAACCTATAGTGCACTGCTTATCATAAAAGGAGCCTAATTGACTACATATAAATCTAGACTACAATCTGGAGAAGTTTTTAACTGCAAAAGATAACATCTCCTATGCCTGAGTACAGTTCCGGTTAAGCTCAATACCAGAGGACTAAATCCTCATACATAAACCCAATTCAATTTCCAATGATCGACCAACTCCTCTGCCTGAATGATATTACATTATTCAAACATTACATTCCTTGACCATGTCCTCTAACATAACCATGATGATCTACAATGAGATCTTACATCTATATATATAAAGCCTCGACCATAAACAATTAGGTTGGCCACTAGATAATAAACCAATTACATAATTATAAACCATGTTGGCCTTAGACCTAACAAATAATATCCAGCACATAAGACATCCCAGAAACACATCGAGAGGTCCAATCCACATGTTACATTAAAGTCGGTCCATAACCTAGATCAACCGGGACCCGATATAGGTCCATACGCTACGACAATGATTTCCATCCACCAAGTCTCTAACATGATCACCAACAACATCCTGAAACTCCACCAAAAGCTGCACCAAAACCACTTATGCAATTCATCAAAAGCTCTTCCGATGAAACCCTCACCAGAACTAGAAACTAAGCTTCTAAGCAAAGAGGATAGCATCCGATCACTAGACCAAAACCAACTAACCAAATATGAGGATGAGTATCATGAACAAGCCAATTCCATCACCAAACTATACTAGAGCCTACTGGATCATGCCGGATCCAAATCAGCTAGAAACCACTCAACCTACCAGGACCAGAAGGGTGTCGATAAATCATCCAAATAGCTAGTGTTGGCATCAATGACAAAACAACAATAAAACACATAATCAATTCCAACAAATGGACAACAAGTTTCACTATGTCATCATTGATTGAAACATGGCAATTTATTTTGGCTTCATATTTTGGGTTGGTTGTGTAATGGCAGGCAATTCACAGACACTACATCGACATCGGTACTGGCACCGTCAGGTTGAAAGGAATTCTCAAGTTATCAGAAATGCATGTCGACATGGTTTAGAATCAGGTTATCAATATTGGAGGCCGACATCTTTTGGATCTAGCATCGGCAATTGTTTTTGATATTCATGTATTTATGTTAACTAGTGGACATGTATATTGACATTGTAATTATCTTTGTAGGCTGGCATAATTTATGATGAATTGTAAAGGGTATATAGGTCAGTTGATTATATCATTTTGAAAGATGATATGTATTGGGTTGACAAGAGAATAGGATGACATGATGTAATGCAAAATATATCAGAGAGATTATGTATGTGAGGATATTTATGTAAAGGTTATTCAGGTATAGGGTTTAGGGTTTCAGACCAGAACAAACAAAGCTTAACCAGAACTGTATTCAGGCATAGAAGATACTATCTGTGCAGTTCAACCATTTCTCCAAATTGTAGTCTGGATTTGTATGTAGTCAGTGAGGCTCCTTTTTTGATTGAGAAGTGTGCTCTAGGCTGTAAGCCTTCCTGCAAGTGCAGGCCCCTATATTTTGTAATATCTATTCATGTGGCCAGTGGATTGATATTGTGGGTCACAAATACCACCGTATTTTTTCCTCTTTGAGGTTTTCCACATATAACTCTGCGTGTTATGGTATTAATTTATGTGATTGGCTTGTTGGTTGCTTTACCTCTTTCAATTATATATGTACCGGTATACCAGTTGGTGTATGCATGTTTTAATAAGGTTAAAATTGATCATTTCAGTAGAACACTGATTCACCCCCCCTCTCAGTGTTCTTGGATTCCAACAGACTTAAAGCTGGAGTTGATGTTTCTTATTGAGAGGGGCATCATTTGATTATCTTCCAAACCAAATTCCCTATCTCCCTAACCAACAAAACATTAGCAGGCACTCTTCCTTCCTTTAGCATGGGGGAAAAGCTGGTTTATTGAAAACTGGATTTAAGGTGAGGAATGAATGAATACTCCACTCCTATGGATTTCATTTTATCCATCTATTTGTTTTGGGAGAGGGTCTTAATACAGAGGATCGGGCATGTCCGAGAAGGGCGATAAAAGGAGGCACTTGTGTTCTATTGGCATTGAGTTGTCATTGATGTCAATCGGTATTGTAGGCTATTGGTAGAAGTTTAGCAACCTGGTATGAAGAAGATTGATCTGACATAAGGAAGATTAACATGAAGGCTTGTCAACCGGTATGGTGGAAGACAAGTAGGTATTGAGATTGTTACTGATATCACCAATAAGAGGTGATATGAAATGGTGCGTTAGCATTACGAGTTGTAACTGGTGATAAAGACACAGAGTGACAAAGAGATCACAAACCACCAGAGGTGTACACTACCGGTTAGCAGTAGGAGAAGGTTTGACTGGTAAGGGCTTGTGCTGGTATGAGTTTGATGAATGATCAAGTTTAAACTAACCTTGTGTTGGTGAGATGAGTGTATGATGATGTGATGCCACATGGAGCTGAGGTGGCGAGCATGCATAGGTCGGTGAAGTTTCCATCGACAGGGTTGTTGCAGCAGTTAGTCAACATTAAATGAAATAGCCACAAATCATGGGTCAATAACAAATTGATGTAACTCGAGGAAGAATGAACAACAAAGAAACATCAGGGAGTTGTTGGTGCCTGGATCAAAGCAAGGAAATCGGATTACAAGAGGACCTCGAGAAGGAAACAACTGGGTCATAAATGAGTCGACAGATTTCAAGGCCAGAAATCATGGTCGGGTTTTCTATTTTTGGTAAATATATTTTGGACAGATGGAAAATGCGTGATGGCTTATTCCTCCAATGCAGGTGTGTGATCCAAGGCAGATCGGATCAGATTCGATGTATATTTTGTTGGGAGAAGGAAACCCTAGCCACCCTCTGTTTGAATTAGTTTTTGGCAGGAAAGCTTCATTTTAAAAGATGGCAACCTAAGACACATAGAGTTGTTGTTGCTAAACGGAAAAGAAGAGAGTGAAATTGTTGTCTAAGATCCAAAGAGAAAAACACTTGAAGTGTTTATGAGTGAAGATTGTACTGGCAAGGAGAAGTAGGGTAAACCGATGTAAGGAATAAACCAACAGAGTGAGCATAGAATGCAAAGGTGACAAACTGAAAGAAGTAGTACCTGATAAAGAGTGACCAAGTGCAATTTGAATTCAACAGAACAAAGGGAGAGAAGTTTAAGGAGAGTTAGAACCACCAGGTAGGCTAAGTTACAGTGTGTGTTGAGTTGATATAGACCAGTAAGATAGAGACCGACAGTGCAAAGATTTAAAAGGTTGTAAAACTTTATTTGCAACAAGGATCTCATTTGTATATCTGAGTTTTAATATTGTTTTCACTAAGTAGGTGCTTAGTGCAAGGGATCTAGCTCCTTTAGGTTGTAGCCTATAAATTATGCAGGGGTTGGTGCTCCTTAGAGTTGGTGCTCCTTGGGTTGGTGCCCTAAAATTTGTAATCAGATCTTTTAATTGTGATGCCGGATTGGAGCAGAAGATCTCCAGCAACTATTCTCACCAAGGTTTTTCCCACATTGGGTTTTCCTTGTACATCTGGTGTTATGTGTTGCATCTTCATGTGCGTGAAGTATTAATCTAGTTATTTCTCCTACACACATTGTTTACATTTCTTTGGTAACCGGTCTACATCTTGTGTATTTCGTATTGAACTGGTATAGGTTTGATTGAAGAAAAATTGTTTAAATCACCGATTCACCCCCCTCTCAGTGATCCATTGTGTCCAACAATTGGTATCAAAGCATAGGTACCCTATTTTGTCAAAGCGTTCTCTAGCTTGGGTAGATCCCGCTAAGTGTTCACAATGACAAGAAATGAATCAGCCTCCTCAAAAGCCCCTATGTTTGATGGTGTCAACTGTGCCTTTTGGAGTAGAAGAATGGAAACCTATTTGTCCTCTCTAGGGTGTGATGTATGGATGTCAGTTGTAAATGGATATATTGTCCCTAATAATACTCCTATTGATCCAGATGCTAAGAAGAAATATGAGAACAATGATAAGGCAAAGAATGCTATTCTCAGTTGGCTATCTGATAATGAGTTTGTTAAGGTCATGCACTGGTCATCTACCAAAGCAACTTGGGATAAGTTGCAGAAAATATTTGAAGGCGATGCTAAAGTCAAGGAAGCCAAGTTACAGACATTGAGAGCACAATTTGAGGTTTTGAAAATGAAAGATGAAGAGAAGATTGATGATTATCTCCGAAGGATTGATGAAACAACAAATACTATTAGAGGGCTTGCAAAAGAAATAAAAGATGAGATAGTCATGAGGAAAGTACTTAGATCCCTTACACCTAAGTATGATACAAAGGTTTCTGCAATAGAAGAAGCAAAAGATCTGAAAGTCTTTACAATGGTAGAGTTGTATGGTTCCCTAACTCCTTATGAAATGAAGACTACCGGTACTGATGTTGTGAAAAAGGAAGCTACATTCAAAACATCAAGAAAAGGAAAAGAAGAGTCTACTCATTATGGAAATGGTCAAGACTCTGATGATAACATGGCAAACTTTGTCAGAAGACTCAAGACAGGTTCAGGTAAATACAAAAGCAAGCTGCCCTTGAAATGTTTCAACTGTAGAAAGATTGGACATTTTGCTGCCAAATGTCTCTATGGTGATAGGAATGAAGATGATCAATCAAGTGGTAGTAGATCATATGGTAAAGATAGGAAGAATAATGTCTACCGGTATGGTAAAAGAGGCAACCAGAAGAAGAACAATCTCTACACACATAAAAATGATACCACCGATGAGAGAACTGTCTCTGACGACTGTTGCAGTGAAGATGATGTCAATGCAACCCTTTTTATGGCCCAAGAGGTTTTGGTACTTGAAGAAGGAGAAGAGGAAGAGAAAGAAGAAGAAATAGATCATGTAGTAGAGCTCATCAGTGCTTTGGAAGAGTTGAAGAAAACAAGAAGAGATCTGAAGAAGGAGAAAAATACTACAGCTGAAGAACAAGAGATGTTGGAGAAATCTCTTGAAGAGTCCAAGAAAACATCTGTAGATCTAAAACTCCAATTGGAAGTAGCCAAGAGGATCTCTGAAGTTACTAGCACTGATTTGAGTAAAGAGGAGAAGGAGCATCAGAACATAGAAGAAGAAATTGTCAAGCTCCAAAAGGAATTAGAGAAAAACAAGGAAGAAATGAAAGTGAGAAGCAAATATGAAGGCAACACTGAAGCTTTCGAAAAGATGTTGAGAAAACAGAAGCAATCTAAGGATACTAGTGGCTTAGGATTTGAAGAGGGTCAAAGTTCAAATAGAAAAGACATATCTAGTAAGGAGATATTGTTTACTTCTTCAAATGAAAGTGAAGAGAAGAAGACATTCACGATAAGAAAAGATATCGGTAAGAAGACATATGTAGATGGTGTCAAGAATCGTCGGTATACACAATCAATGAACCAGAGACCATACTCAATGCATCGACATACAGATCCAAGGAGAAATGCAAGAGCTAATCACAAAGGATTCACTAGAGTTAGCAGCATGAAAGGAAGACCCCCATTGAGGCAGTCATTTGCAGGACTAATACAATCCAACCGATATGTTTCAAACTTTCATGGTTATTGTCATCGGTGTAATAAGTTCGGTCATAGAATGGAAGACTATAGGAAAATGAATGTAAATCCTAGTTTTGAGAGTAGACAATCATTTGCTGCATTACAAGGTACAAATGTCACTTGCTACAATTGCAATGAGTTTGGTCATAAGAGTTATGAGTGTAGGAGAAGTGTGCAGATGTCCTACAAGAATGCTTTGGATACATCTTTCAATGCTAATGTAAAATGTTATAAGTGTCAAAATTTTGGTCACATAGCAAGGAATTTTAAGATGAGAACTGGTGAGCAAAGGAAAATTGTACTGGATCAGAAGATAGAGACTAACCAGAACACAAGATGATATAAGAGGAGAAGAAAGAAGAGAAACAGGTTTGGATAGAGAAGGAGAAGAACAAGACAGTCTCAATCTTGATTGTGAAGACTACTCCACATGTTGAAAGGAAGAATTTATGGGTAGTTGATAGTGGCTACTCAAATCACATGACCAAAGATAAGAAAAAGTTTATCAAGCTTCATGATTGGAATGGTGGTTCTGTCCAATTTAGTGACAACTCCTCCATCAAGATTAAAGGTTGTGGTACATCAAATATTGATGGTAAGCTTAAGGCTCATGATGTGTACTACGTGGAAGGACTGAAGCATAATGTACTAAGTGTAAGTTAAATGTTTGACAAAGGGTACAAGTTCACATTTGACGCTACTGGTTGTCATATATGAAAGAAGAGTATCGGCCAGGTTGTGGTAGAAGGAAAGAGAACAAATGGTAATGTCTACAATCTGAGGGAATTCTATGAGTCCCAATGTATGATGGGACAAGTTGATGAAATTTGGTTGTGGTACCGGAGACTAGGCCATGTAAACTTTGACAATTTGGTAAAGATAAGTAAGAACCGGTATGTAGAAACATTCCACAAATAACTAAACCAGCAAGTACCTTTTGTGATGAATGCATCAGAGGAAAGAAAATCAGAGTGAGCTACAAAACAAAAGAGTATAATACCTCAAGACATCTGGAGTTAGTTCATATAGATTTGTGTGGACCATCAAGGTCAAGGGCCCTGACTAGGGAGAGATACTTCATGCTATTCATTGATGACTATTCAAGGATGACTTGGGTGACATTTTTGCATGAAAAATAATAGGCATTTGAGAGATTCAATATTTTTAGAAGGATGGTTGAACATGACAGTGGACATCGGTTAAATTTTTTAAGATCAGACTGGGATGGAGAATATTATTCAAGTGAGTTTATTGACTACTGTGAGAAACATGGATTCCGAAGACAATATTCAGCAGCAAGAACACCACAACAGAATGGTGTAGCAGAAAGGAAGAATTGGACAGTAAAGGAAACGGCTAGAACAATGTTAAATGAGGCCAGCATACTGGATACATACTGGAAGGAAGCATTTCATACTATTGTTTATACATTAATCCAGGTACAACTAAGAGTAAATAGTAGAATGACTCCTTATGAGCTATGGTACAACCAAAAACTATCACTCAAGTGTTTTAGAGTGTTTGGAAGTAAGTGCTTCATCAAGAGAGATGCAGATGGATTAGGAAGCTTTGATTCCAGAAGTGATGAAGGAATTTTCTTGGGTTACTCAACCAAGGGCAAAGCATACAAATGCTACAACAAGAATTTGAGAAAAATGGTTGACAGTATAAATGTGAGAATAGATGAAGACCTACATAAGAATTAATTTGCACCAACACCCTATATTGATGTTTTAGATGATGAGAATGAAGATCAATCTGAAAGTGGACCAGTAGAGGAAGCACCAAGCAAGAACTCCAGCTGGTATGTGCAAAAGAATCATCCAGAAGAACATATCATAGGAAATAAAAATGAAGGGGTCCAAACCACAAGAAGACTAGCTCAGAATGATGAGCAGGTAAATTTTGGCCTCATGACAGAACTTGAACCCAAAACTTTTGATGAAGCTAGCAAAAGTGATAAATGAGTAGATGACGTGGATGAAGAGTTGACACAAATTGAGAAGAATCAAACATGGGAACTTGTTCCTAGACTGATAGACAAGAATGTTATAAGTACCAAGTGGGTCTACTAGAATAAGATGAATGAAGAAGGCAAGATAATCTGGCATAAAGCAAGGTTAGTGTGCAAAGGATATGCTCAAGTGGGAGGTATTGACTTTGATGAAACTTTTGCACCAGTTGCTAGGTTAGAGGCAATAAGAATGTTTTTATCTTTCTCTGTCTATAAAGGTTACAAGGTCTACCAAATGGATGTCAAATCTACCTTTTTGAATGGTAACCTTGAAGAAGAGGTACATATGGAACAACCAGAGGGTTATCTTTCACATGATGATGAGGGTTTTGTATGCCGGTTGAAGAAAGCCTTGTATGGTTTGAAGTAGGCTCCCAGAGCATGGTATTCTCGGTTGGATAAATACTTGAAGGAGAAAGGATTCCACAAAGGGAACGCAAAAAATAACTTGTATGTCAAGGTAAATGGAGATCAAATGATTATAGTGGTTGTGTATGTGGATGATATTATCTTTGGTGGAGACAAGGATATAATGTGCAAAGAAT
This sequence comes from Cryptomeria japonica, assembly GCF_030272615.1. Lineage (NCBI taxonomy): Eukaryota > Viridiplantae > Streptophyta > Pinopsida > Cupressales > Cupressaceae > Cryptomeria > Cryptomeria japonica. Next base: position 297,199,077 of record NC_081406.1, on the reverse strand, counting down.
TTGCAGATCAGATGAAGACAAAATTTGAGATGTCTATGCTAGGTGAGTTGTCCTATTTTCTTGGTTTGCAGATCTCACATCAGGAGAAAGGAATCTTCATCTCCCAAACCAAGTATGCGAAAGACATGTTGTAGAATTTTCAAATGGAGGACAAGAAACCGGTAAGTACTCCCATGGACAACAAACCGGTAAGTTGAGCAAACATTAAATAGGTCTATGATTGGTAGTCTATTATATTTAACAACATCTAGACTAGATATTGTACAAGTTGTTTGCATGGTAGAAAGATTCCAAGCTACTCCTAAGAAGTCTCACCTAAATGCAGTCAGAATAATCTTTAGGTATCTACAAGGAACTATCAACTATGGCCTATGGTATCCAGAGAAATGAGACTTCTCTTTGTAGGCTTATACTAATGCAGATTGGGTAGGAAGTACTGATGACCAGAAAAGTACAAGTGGAGGAGCTTTCTACTTAGGAGACTGGTTAGTATCATGGCATAGAAAAAAGGACTCAGTGTCATTATCCACTGCTGAGGTGGAATATATAGCTGGTGCTACATGTTGCTCACAAGTGCTATGGATAAAGCATAGATTGAAGGACATACAGGTGGAGATACCAGATCCTATTCCAATTCGGTGTGATAACTCAAGTGCAATCAACATCTCCAAGAATCCAGTCATGCACTCAAGAACAAAACACATTGCAACTAAGTATCACTTCTTGATGGAGAAGGTAGCAGACAAAAAAAAAAATTGTACTTAGGCTAGCCGAACTTGTTCTACACTTGATTCCACCAAGTAACTTCATTTGTCCTAAAAATTTTCTTATCCAACTCTTTGTTCCTATTGGCCATAGTATAAACTCCTTTAGGATTAGGTCTCTAGACCAAGACATCCTTGCTCCTCAGAGAGTTGAAAGTGTGACCAACCAAAATTTGAGAAAAATCTTATTGTTCCTCCACTAATTCCCCCTAGTGGCCATTCCCTGGGATCCTTACACTTACAAACCTCCACTTTCCCTAATCTTTGAGTGGTTTTGAAATGCTCCACCCTCCTCCAACCATCCTCAATAAAATTATAACATAGATTTTGTAAATGAGGGTACATAGACATAATATGAGGTAAGCCATCCTAGGAATCATACCAAAAGATGACCTGTTAACCTTTGTTGCCAATCCAAAATAATCCCTTCTTGATTAAGCCATCTCCCCTTTTAAGGGTTTCCTAACTCATAGACCCCTTCCTTGTTATATTGATCCTAGACACATCAACATCCTCCAATTATCTCAAGTATTTGAAGTTAATGATCTTAGAAAATGCCTTATTATAATTGTTTCACCATCTCTAATATAGTTTAGTAGCTAAGGATTGGCTCGTAAGAGAAGCCTGATGCATACCAAGACCTCCCTCTTTCTTTGGTCTACAAATAGTCTCCCACTTAACCAAGCTTCACCTAGAAGATTCCAAGTTATCAGACCATAGAAACTATTGAGAAAGAGAATCCAATTCACTAAAAAAACTTGATGGGGTAGTTTGAATAAAAAACCTATAAATTAGCAATGCTTGGATCATTGATTTCAAAAGAAACACTCTACCAACATAAGAAGTGTAGGAGCACCTTATCAAGTTCAAGCCTCTGTAAGTGAATTTTGGTTTCTTAGTTAGATTTGGTAATTTAATCATGTAATAAGGTATAAAAGGCCATATCTAAATTTTTTGTATTGGTTTTGAGTCTTAGAGTGTCATTTTGGGTGTCATTTGTCAAATAATTTAAAAGTTGTCAACTCTTGCAAAATTGTCATGTTATAAAATTGCAAGAATGGGAATATGAAGAGTCAAAGTAATGTAGAAGTTGGTTGGTTGGTTTGCAACTATTGGAACATATTTTAAAAGGCATAAAATACCTTTTTATGGTTGAACCAAGTGGGTGGTGAATGTTGGAGAACTTTATTGAAGGCCAAACAAATAAAATATACTCCACTTTCTTGTATTTTCCTCCATTTCTTGTTGTTGTAGCACATGGTACTACCTTGTACAACCTGATATTGATGTGATGCCACTTGGATTTGATAAATCAATTAATATTATATCATCTTCAATTGGTTTCATTCATTTTTATGAAATTTTAAGGAAGTTTCAACATTTTCTTCTAAAAATTGCCAGGCAACCACGATTTTGAGGGTTTGATAACAAGAACAATGAGTTGTGATTCATTCCATCAATTAAACTTCTTGAATATTGATGGAATGAGATTATATAGGATTTATTTTGTGTTTATTAAGTTTTTAGGAGTACGGAAGAAGGATTAATATGGATTTAGTGATTCCCTAGTCTAATATCACCATGTTTTAGGCTTGTTTTACATAGATAGACAAAGGGTTTGGTACAAGAGAGAATTGAGAGTGGTTCCAATTAATGGAAATGGTGGATTTCGACTATATGAGACTCAAATAAGAATAAAGAATAAATTTTGGAAGTTTGTGTAAGGAAGTTAAGTAGCGGAAACAACTTCCTACACTAACCTTGAGAGGAGGGTAATGCAAAACTTTTTCAGATCGTTACAACAGTTACAAAAAATAGAAATAGATATAATAGCATTCATACCACAACACAGTGATTTACGTGGGGAAAACCCTTTCGGGAGAAAAACCCCACACTCCAAAAGCAGCTCAATATTTTATTCAGCAATCAAAAACAGATTACAACATACTTGTAGAGCAAGCTCTTCGCAGGAGTACCACTAATCAGAGATTCAGAGGCAACTCAATAGCCATAAGACTCTTGCACCCAACCTCTATCTCACACACCTCATAAATAGGAGATACAATACAAGAAACCATCAAACGATATTACAAAACCATGGGCTAAAACCACCCAATAAGGTGTAGCCGACCTTATCTCCCTTCTAGATGCCCTATGACATGTTAAAGCACACATCAACATGTGTCGCTCCCTTTTACAGCTCATTTATGTATCCGATACAAATTATTTTTCCTATTTCAGGAGTACAAACTTTCGGAGGCCATAACTTGAGAACCGGGTGTCCGATTGACGAACCGTTTGAAGCGCCGGAAAGCTCGCAAAGTGCTCTATCACCACGTAACCCGCTACGCTAGTTACGGCCACTTTTTAGGGTGTTTCAGAGCCTCTAAAGCCTCCAAAATTAAGTTTAAACATTTTATCGCACCCCTCCAAGATGAAACTTTAATATCTTCAAAACTAGCTGTGACCTTGCGACGCAACTTTACCGGAATGCTTATCTAGCCAACCAGAAGCTTCAGGGAGAGTTTCGCACCATTTCGTGCTCAAATGAAAACTTACTATAAATAGTAACCTCGCATAAATGCAAGGTTGAGACACCATTTTTCCCAACAGTTTGGGAGTAGAATATCACATAGCTGCTTTGTAAAACAGGCCTAATTAGGCCTAGTTGTAGTATTACCTTTCCATTTTTGAGGGCTTTGTTTCAAAAAAATCCTACCTTAAAAATTGATATATTAAATAAGTCTGAAAAGGGTATCTGAAAAAGTCTTTATATTTTATATATATGGTCAGTTTATTATTTTTGGAGTACTACTAGCTTGGAGTGGCCTAGAGAGGGAAATCATCCAAATTGAGTGAATCTCTATTATTAAATTCCATGGAGATGTTGTATAGGAACATTTTTAATGCCTCAAGGTCTTTAGTTAGTTTTGTGAAAGGTATAACCATGGATCCACAAATGTAAGGGTTGTAGCATTGTATAGGCCTAAGGGTCTTGGAGAAAACCAATTGAAGTTGTAAAGACAAGAAAATTTGTGGAGAAACATGGCCTTAAAATTATGATTGAACCCCTTCTCTCTATTAAATTGTTGTTAGATATAGAAGAATCTGGGAGAGGAAGGTGTGTGTTTGTGTGTGTGTTGTTTTTTTGCAGGTTGAAGAGAGAACCTAGATGTCAAGAGACTAGGTGGTGACGAAGAGAGGAAACCTAGGAGAGGTGTCACAAAGACAAGGACAAGCAAGGTGAAAGAGAATTTATTGAAGAAGCAGAAATGTATTTATTGAAGAGATACTTGCAAAGTGAGGGTTTGCCAAAGAAGAAACATGAGAGAAAAATAGAGGAAAGAGAGGCGGAGAAGGAAAAAGAGAAGGAAAGGCAATTAGATATTGAACAAGAGATAAGAAAGTTGAAGCGAGCCATTGAAAAATTAAGAAAATATATAGAGGAAATGGAAAGAAGAATTGAGATGTAGCAATAAAGTGTGAATTTACCAATCAAAAAGAAGGTTACATGGCCTATCAAAAAAAATATTCAAAGGAGAAGGCAAGTGGAGACAATAGAACCTTTGTTGATAAAGGAAGATGATGACCAAATAAAGAAAGCTAAGGTGATGATAGTAGAAGAAGAAGAACACATGGAGGTTGAAACCACTCCTTGACTTGGAGGTGTGAAGACAACAAACTTGAAGAATGATTTGATTTTAGAGGGAAATGATATTGAGTTGGTGTCAAGATTTGATACATTGCAGGTCAAGGATGGATTGATTCTTGGAATTTAAATTTGGTATAAAAGATATGTTGATATGGTGTTTTCTTCAATGATTTCAAAGGAGGATAGCAGTCGTTAAAAATTTTTCACATCAGAGGTTGGAAAAATCGAGCAAGAAACATACATAGGGGCATAATATCAGATGGGAGAGGTGAAAGCCAAAGGTGAAGAGATCACAGTTACACTACAAAGGAAAAAGAATAAGGATGGAATACACTATTTTCTTGTTGTGATTTCAACCTTAAGGAAGCGTAAACCTAGATTCAAGATGAAGCAGATTATTGATGCATGTTCAATGGTTTTTTCAAGTGAAGAAGGAGCCAAGGATCGACCATTTGACATCTATCTATATAGTTGGAGCCAAATCCATTCAAAAGGACAAGGGATAATGCATTTTTTTAGTACCTCATTCATTGGAAGGGTGTATAAGGTGAAGACAATATTTGGAGGCCAAATAATGATTTGATACAATATGATTTCTTTTTTTAGTATAGTCTTAAAGGGGACTTGAGTTCCTTTTTGGCTGGGAGTATGGTGCAGGAGCACCTTATCAAGTTCAAGCCTCCATGAGTCAATTTTTGTTTCTTAGCTTAGGTTTGATAATTTAATCATGTAATTATTGGATATTGCTAAGATGTTTTCTAGAATGATGTGTTGTCATTGATGTCAACATATTCTTATGTGTATTCCAGTGTTGCAGTCAGATTAAATAAGTTGGTTTGTCCAATGTGTTACAGTTGAGTTGTTGTGGTTTAATGGGTTTTGAGATAAGTATCTCTAGTTGATTTAGATATAGTTTCAGTAGTCCGCATGATGATTTGATCAAGTTATGAGGTATGATATTGTGGTTGGTTGTTTAGTTGTTCATGTTGTTTAGGTTTCTTCTCCGCATTGCTTTGGAATTGCAATATCTTGGTTTGTGGATTTGGGAGAGTGTTTGGGAAGTTCATATGTATCCTCAATTCAGATGGTTCATGATTTGAAGGACCGCAAGTGAATATTTCTATTTGATAGCCAGTTCAGTGTGTGTTCTTGAGGTTCAGTATATTGATGATGGAGATTCTAGTAAGTGATGATGTTCTGGTTGTTTGTAGTGTAATTAACATTGCTTGTGGATGTTTCTAGATCATGTTCTATCCATGTTGGTGGTTGCCATTGATTATTGTGCATGTTGTTGATCATTTTATTGATCTGGTGGTGCTCTTCATGTTATGTGAAATTCATGATGATTGTAGTGTGTTGCAGATGTTCGAGGCGTAATTCTTAGAGATGTTTCTTGCATGCGGTATTGATTTAGGTCCAAACTATGTCTTAGCCAACATTGTTTTGGTCCGCATATGTTTTTGTAGTGTGTGAGGTTATATTCTTGTTATTTGTGTTGAGGGTTGAGCCGACCTTGAAATATAGGTTGATGATTTGTATAAATAAATGTAACATTCATTTTTGAGATGTATTTGCATTCTATCTATGTGTGTGATCAAATAAGTGTGCAAGCAAGTGTTTTGATCTTTCAAAAATGTGAAAGGAAGTGTGTGGCAAAGAAGATCATACTGTGCTTAATCAGAACTATAACCAGGCATGTGAAGATGCTATTTCACCAGTTCATGATCCTCCAGATGTAATTCAAATGTTTTTGTAAGACAATGAGTCTTCCTCAGGGTTGTAGCCTTTCTTGATTTGTGATTTGAGCTGTGAGCTCTAGGTAGTGTGCCTAAATGCATGTGCATTCTCCATTGTAATATTCCATTTACCCCTAATAGGATATTATCTAATTGTGGGTAGGTTCCCACTATGATTTTTCCCTTGACCAGGTTTTCTACGTCAAAAATCTTGGTGTTATGTGTGTTATTGATGTGGTGTTGATTTGTACTTTCATTGCTAATTATTAGATCTGAATTTAAGTTTATGTTGTGTTAAGTTTGTGAGAAAACTAATTCACCCCCCTCTTAGTTTGTTGCCTTAATGCCAACAATTGGTATTAGAGCTAGATCCTCCAAAAGAAGCTTGACTGCTTGAGGAGATCCGAGATGACAACCTTTTCTTTTAAGAAGGATAGTCTAAGATTTGATGGAACAAATTACACTCTCTAGAAGAACCAAATGGAATGTCATTTGCGATGCATAGATCAAGACTATTGGAAGATAACAAAGAATGTGTACAATGTTCCTAGTACTCCAGATGAGGCAAAGGAAGCTGAATTGAGTGCCTTGTCTGATTTTGAGATGACTAATGTGATGGTTTTGAAAACTGCTCATGAGATTTGGAAGAAGTTAGAGAATTTGTATGAAGGTGATAGTCATGTGAAAGTTTCTAAGTTGTAGAGCTTAAAGGGAAACTATGAGATTCTGAAGATGGGAGAAGATGAGAACATTACCTCCTTTATACAGAAAGTGAATGAGCTTGTGTTGAACATCAGGTGTGCTGGTGGAGTATTGGAAGAATATGAGATTATGGCTAAAGTGCTAAGATCCTTTACTCCTACTTACAAGCACAAGGCTATTGCTATTGAGAAGACGCAGACAGTGATATATGTGACTAGAGACATGTTGACTGGAAACCTTTCTACTTTTGATTTGAGCAAGTTTGGTGAATATCTTCCTAAATGAGAATTTGCATTCAAAGCTACTATATCCGGGAAGTAGAAATATGATCTGAGAGAAATTTCAACAAGGGTATCCAAATATGAGAAGGAGATGAGAGAGCTTGAAGAAGAAGAAAGAGAGCTTGAAGAGCTTGAAGCCCAAATTACCAAAATATTGTGTAAAGGTACCATTAAGTATGAAGGGAAGTTGCCTCTTAAATGATTTTCATGCAATAAGATAGGAATTTTTACCTCAAGGTGTCCGGAAAGAATTTCTAAGAAGCCATTTAAGCCATACAAGCCTAAATATCAAAAGGGGTGTTACTTTGTTGCTAATGAAGGTGTGACAGATGATGAATCTAATAAGGGAAATTCAGTAGATGAGTGTGTTTTTGTCGTTATAAAAGATGATCCGGCGATTGTTGATTCTACTAGCTACATTATTAAAGAGAAAGCTTTGGCTGCTAAAGTCGAAGAGAAAAATGAATGGGTTATTGATAGTGGTTGCTCTCATCATGTGATAGGTGATAAGAGTAAGTTTGTGAGTATGGATAAGTATGATGGTAGTGTAGTAAGATTTGGAGATGACAAAGCTGGTATAATCCATGGTAGAGGTTCTATTTCTCTTGATGGGCATAACACTAATGATGTCTTGTATGTTGAAGGTCTAAAGTATAATCTAGAAAATGTAAAATCTTGAGTAGCTCTGATGTTACAAGCTAGGGTTACCGCTGCACCAAAAGATCGACCTGTCAATTCCCGATACAACCACTAGACTTATAGAATCCATAGGAGGTTGTTAAACCATGTCACGAATCCCTGTGAGGGATGTTGGACCACTACCAACAATCACCCCCCCAGCGTCACTCATTGTGGCCTACGTGATTCAAACCTATGACCAAGCTCTGATACCACTTGTTACAAGCTAGGGTTGTCGTTGCACCAAAAGACCAACTTGTCAATGCCCGATACAACCACTAGACTTATAGAATCCATAGGAGGTTGTTAAACCATGTCACGAATCCCTACGAGGGATGCTGGCCCACTGCCAACATCTAAAACAGAGATTGAATCAGGTACAAAGACTAAAGGTAATATATTTCACTTGAATGCTAGTGGTAAATGTTGTTTGATTGCTTAGGTTGATGAACATTGGTTATAGCATAGAATGATGTGTCATATAAATTTTTATTGCATGGTCAAGATAAGTTTCACTCAAGCTATAAGAGATCTACCTAAGATTGTAAATCCTTCTAATCCGATATGTGAGGAATGTCAATTAAGGAAGAAAACACGAGTTTTTTTCAAAAGAAAGTAGTATACCTCTAATAGGGATATTGGATCTTGTGAAAACTGATTTGTGTGGTCCCTCTAGAGTGAGAATCTTGTAGGGTGATAGGTATTTCATGTTGTTGATTGATGACTATTCAAGGATGATGTGGATTACTTTCTTAAGAGAGAAGTCTGGATCATTTGGAGAAGTTCAATATTTTCAAAGCTATGGTTGAGACTGAGACTAGATAGAAGCTGAAGTGTCTGAGATATGATAGAGGTGGTGAATTTGTTGGAATCCAATAACACTAAGGGGGGGGGGGGGGTGGTGAATTAGTGTTATACCATAATTATCAATTTTAGCCCAATTAAAACATGCATACACCAACCGGTATACCGGTACATACAAAATTGAAAGAAGTAAAGAAACCAATAAGCCAATCACATAAATGAACACCATAACACACAAAATTATACATGGAAAACCTCAAAGAGGAAAAACCATTGTGGGATTTGTGACCCACAATATCAATTCACTATCCATATGAAGAGATATTACAAAATATAGGGGCTTGCACTTGCAGGAAGGCTTACACCCTAGAGCACATTGCTCAATCCTAAAAGGAGCCTCATTGACTACATATAAATGTAGACTACAATCTGGAGAAGTGTTGAACTGCAAAAGATAGCATCTCCTATGCTTGAATATAGTTTCGATTAAGCTTTGTCTGTTCCAGTTTGAAACCCTAAACCCTTTACCGAAATAACCCTTACATAAATCTCCTCACATACATGATCTCTCTGATATATTTTGCATCTCCTTCATTATTTCCTTCTAATTATATATTTGAATCATATCACATCATATCTCAAAATGATCTAATCCAACTGACCTATATACCCTATACAATTTATCATGCCTTATGTCACCTTACAAAGATAATTACAATATCAATATACATGTCGGCTAGCTAACATAAAAAACATTGCCGATGCCGTATCCAAGAGATGTCGGTCTCCAATACCTATAACCTTATTCTAAACCATGTTGGCCTGTATTGCCGATAACCAATGAAATCCTTCTATCCTATTGGTGCCAGTTCCAGTGAAGTGTTTGTGAAGTGCTTGCCGGTACACAACTGAACCAAAACATGGAGACATAACAAGATACCATGTTTCCATCAATGACAACATATTGAAACCAACCAATTGAGTGTCAATTTCAAAAAATCTTCCACTTTGGCATTGATGGCAACACTCATGTGACTAATGATCATGGTTTCATCTGCCAGTTTCATCCTGCCTGCTCCCCCTGAGCTGAATATTCATCAATACAAAATACTCCATACCTCCATATTTTTTTGATCTATATAATCCCCCTAATGTATACAACTCCCTCTTTTATTTTTCACATGTATATCACTCTCCCTTTAACATCAATGCCATTAAAATTGCCAAAAAGAATACCAAAAATCCAAAACTGTACAATGAATATCCCAAAAATACCTTACCGGAGCTTAACAAAATTGAAAATGTTTGGATATTCCTTCTCCAATAGCTCAAGATAAGTATCCCAACCATATTTGAAAGTGTCAGAAATAGATGCAAGTCCATTTAGCATATGGGCAAAGGACTCTTTCTCTTTTAGCTCTACCGGTGTGGGATTTCTAACCAGATCTATACACTCCTTATGTACACTGAGTGAATCCAATTGGGGACTCACCAGGCCTCTAAGACTTTTGGCTCTTCTTATTATTTTGTCTTTTTCTTTCTCAAGAACAAAAATTTGAGCTTCCAAACCCCAAATTTGACCATCAATGGATGTAGTCAATGAATTCAATCCATCAAAAGAATTGGCTATACCTACAATTTTCTCCTGAAATTCCTTAATTTTCTTATCCACATTAATTTTCTCATCATTCTTCTTCCTCTTAGACTCAATCACTTGATCAAATGTAGCTCTCTTTGCCTATGTGAATCTCTCCAGTGCTTGTCGGTTTGAAATTTGTTGCAAGGATTGAAAATCCTTTGAAATGTGCTTTGTAATTATCTTAAGCTTGTCGGATGGGCTCACTTCCCTGTCAAACTTGAAATTCGAGATTAGTCTATGCAAAACAGTGATAATTTAATCAATAATCCCTTTATCCATAGATCACTCTTTCATCTATTTCTATGCAGCCATCATCATGAGTTCAATGGGACTCATCTCGGTTATGTTTTTGTTTACAACCTATGAGGTGTCAAGTGATAAAAATGATGGACCTACTATTGGTTCCCTACCGGATTCCCCTCTCTTCTCCTCTGATGATTTATCCTTTATGGATTCCTCACTTGCACTGATGGCTTCGCCACGTGGTGCAGTCTCTGCGATTGTCGGTTCCTTTGTAGGAACTGTAACCTCATCCTGTACATCTGTATTCGAAGGACCGTTGTCCTCAACATTAGTATCCTATACAATATTATCCTTTTCACTCTCTGTATTTGCCGGTATCTCAATATTTGTGTGTACATTTGTATCTACCAGGGGGTTAATTTCCACTATCTTAATGTTTTTCAAAATTGAGGGTGAAGTACCCATAATACCCTTTCCTTTTCCTTCAACTAGGGTGTCTGCAGTGTCTATCTTTGATTTCGGTGAAGTAAAGAAACCTCGGTTCTCTTCAAAGAACTTAACCCATGTCTTGTGGGTCTCCTTGATTATCACATTTACCCTTCCTAGCATTAGACTAGTTATTCTATTTTTGTTGTTAAAGACTTTCTATCTACAACCTCAAGTGTCCTATCCATTTCCTCCAGAGTAATAGAAACACAAATAGATAACAACTCTTGAATTTTTATGTGATTGTCTTCTTGAATTGCTGATAGTCTCCTAGCATCTAACATATCATACAATTCTTCTGGAATTTGGTCTTCAATTTCTATCAAGGCTTTCTTATAATTATCAAAATATAACAATATTGCTTCCTCTACCTCTCTTTGTTCATCATTCTCTAAACGATCATAGTAAAATTGTAAATTCTTTAACATTCCATCTTTAGTTATTTCATCTACTAACTTTGCACAAGTTTTTAGTGGAATGATAGTTACATTACTAGATTGAATTGTCATATCAATGTTATTCTTCTTCTTCCTTTTTACAGTACCGGATGGAGCTGAAGGTGTTACTTTTGGTGCTTGCTTTTGTGTTCGTAACTTGAATGCAACTTTTCTAACCGGTTGCTTTTTAGTCTCTACCTTGGTTTTTTCTGTTTTCTTCCTTATAACCCTTTTGAATGCCAGCAGTGTGTCATCTTCAGATGTAGGCTCTGCTCTAATAGACTCAATGAACACTTCTAGTTCTTTTCTCTTCCTCCCTTTCTCTGGGACAACATCAATCAATGCTTTAATGTCTCGTGAGACCTTCTCAAAAAACTTACTTGTTTTTCCTTCCTTTTTCTCTCTCTTCGTCCGGTTGAACTTTATTTCAACCTCTCGTGTCTTATGTTTTGTAGTACCACATGGCTTCTTAGCCTTATCAATAGGTGCATCAATCAACATTTTTGCATAAGCTTCTAAAATCTGTCCATCAACTTCATAGCCCATTTCCTCAATCTAGATCTTTCGGGGTTTGACCGCTTCCATGAGTGTTTCATCCTTCTTCACCATGAAGCATATGTCAGTTGAGTATTTTTCAACAATGTTCTTAGGAACCCTTTCTCTAGATTTCATAGCTTTCTTGAATGCTTTAAAATGTCCCCATAATTTGTTATCTCTCTGACTACCTAATGTAGAAATTGACTGTTTTAATTGCCTCCCTACCAGGACGTCAAATTCCCATTGCCACTTCCCAAAACTGGGAGTCTCATTCATGAAAAATAGCATTAAACAGGCAATTAAGTTTCCATACCGGAAAGATCCTTTCTTTTCTCCTTTAATCTTTCCTAGGTTTATCAATAATTCATCTAACATCCAACCATATAGATCCAATTTCTTATTTTCTCTCATCATCTTATAAGCTATGAAAATGCAGGAGCTAGAAATAGAATTCAGTCTGTTTGACTGAGTTACCTTATAGTCGATGATCATGCTACCGAATTTGATGTTTGTGTCGGTGATAGTGCTTATTCTCATAGATCATCTGTCCGATGTTTCGCCAATGATTTTATTTACATAATCATTTGAAACCTTCTTATATGGACATTGCCCAATCTGGTAAATTGGTGAGTGCCCTGATGGCTTCCTTGGTGATCTTGTATGGTCTATCCAACGAGATAAGCTCTCCATGTACTCTGATCTTGTATGGTCTATCCAACGAGATAAACTCTCCACGTACTCTGCTCAAAACATACCTAACTATTTCATCTTCGAATTCTGAAATGTCCAGAATTTTGGTAAACCCCAGGTCTTCAATGTGCTTGTATTCAGGTTTGATCTTTCCAGGATATCCCATTAGCTCACTCATGTACATGCCCTTTATATCAGATGTCCCCAAATTCTCAATGTGATAGTGTATGTATGCCCTAACATCTTCAACATACACAACTCTTTCCGGAACATGAGAAAATGTTCCAATCGAATCTTCCAGGGTAGCCACATGCGGACACCACTTGAAAATTGGCCTGGAACAGTCCTTACCTCAACAATAGATGGATTTGCAACAAAGATAGGAACAAATGATGATGTTTCTTCGATGATTAAAGATAAATACCTGTTAATTTCTCTCGATGAAAAAACCTAAAGTCTTCTTCCAATCACCGGTGAAATCGCTCAAGAAGATATCTGATCGCACTGAATTGCCTTTAATTGCACTGAATGCAAGGTGATAAAAAATGAAGTATATTCAATCTTTTATCCTCCAAGAAAAACCCTAATCTTTCATTGATATCAATGACTTCTGGTGAAAGATACTAAATCTCGAACAAAAAATATCCATGCCGGATAAGCATCTCCAATGTCTGTAACATTTTTCAGAACCTCTTCCTGGGGCATATGCAACATCTTCATGAAATTTGCCTACCCCTAAGGCATCTGCCTCAGTTACCAGATGAGCTTCCTGCCAGTCCAAGAGCAATTTTTTCTACTGGACAAGTAACCAATGCATTACCATCTACAGATTTATCTTCAGTCTTCCTAACCCATCTCTAGGTATGATCTTGTCGGGTTTCATTAACCTTCTCTTTCCCTTTCTCATTTGATCCTCTATTACCAACCGGTGGATTTCCACTTCTACATAATTTAGCAACATGTCCAGCCTCATTACATGCATAACATGTAACATTGTTCATTTGAATTGCTTTGCTAAAACCCATATAATTGCTTAACCTACATTGATTAGCCATATGTCCAAATTTTCCATATGCATAGCATTTAACATTCATTTTGCAATCTTTTGTCTTATGACCATACTTATTACATTTAGAACATTGACCGGGAGTAAAATCAGGGTTCTGATTTGCTCTGTTTCTACATTGCCTATCCATGTGACCAAATTTATTGCAAACAAAACATCTACCATTAAATTTGTAAGCATTAAATTGCCTTACCGGTGCCTTATGGTTTTGATCTTCATTTGCAGTACCAGAACTTTGTCCTTGCTCAAATCCAAGTCCACTGGAATCTCCATTCTGCCTTTGTCTCTTTAATAACTCATTTAGTTGTGCTAAACTAATCTTGAATTTTTCTTTATACTCACTTGCAGTAGTTAGATCATCTCTTAGAATTATCATTTGTCTCTCAAGCTCTTGTTCATTACTATAGGATTGTACTATCAGTTCTCAACATATCATTCTCATGAACCAACCTACCACATTCTTCAAATTTGTTCTTTAGAGATACATCGAGTTTTTCTTCCCTTTTCTTTTGGTCCTCAATCACTTTAGACATTCTCATGGTTATAGCTTGCATTTCATTTTTTCATGACCATGTTCTCCTAACTCAGATTTTGACACTGTTCCTTAATTGCATCTTTCTCTTCATCATCTTGATTTTGTAAAAGTTCCTTCCTCCTAGCTTGAATAGATGAAAGCCTCTCCTATAGGACAAGAATGAATTCCTTAGCATATCTATTGGAGAGAATTTGTGAGTACTGTTGTACACACTTTTAACCGAGTGCATATCAAAGGTGATACTAGTAAGACTCCTTATGAGTTATGGTTTGGTCATGTTCCTATAGTTAGATATTTTATAATTTTAGGAAGTAAATGCTATAATAGAAGAGATGAAGATCTAGGGAAGTTTGATGCTAGATGTGATGACGAAATCTTTCTTGGTTATTCTACTAAGAGAAAGGCCTACTGGTGCTATAACAAGAGATTGAGAAAGACAGTTGAAAGTGATAATGTGAAAGTGGATGAAGGAAATGAGTATTAAATCGGATACTCTGGATATGATTCAGATGATCAGATTATTAGTGCAGGTAAAGGAAAGCAAGTGCAGACCTAGAATCAAGTTCAAAGTGCTCCGAAAAATCCTAAGAATGAAGGAGAAGCTAGTGCCAAATAAAGAGTTCAAGAGTCTAAGAATTATGAAAATTATAAGTCCGAGGTATGTAAGGTTAAATCATTCAGAGAATCAAATCATAGATGATAAGAATAGAGGTGCAATGACTAGGAGAAGAATCATTGAAGAGTATTACTTAATTTATAAGATCAAATGTAAGAATGTTGATGAAGCTTGTAAAGATGAAAATTGGGTTAAAGAAATGGAATAAGAGTTGGATCTACTTATCAATTTCTATTGTGAATTTAGGAAAAAGAAGACATGATTTTAATATCTTACTGCCTTCATCTAGTGCCTCCTGAATAGTCTTCAAACTGAAAATAAAAATAACTCTATCGCCTTCAAACATTTTCAAAATTGTTCTTAACCACATGGTATTGAATTAAATAAGTAATTTTCCTTCCACTACTTTCTCTAAAGACACAAAATGAGAATCAACTATTTTCAGCATGCTCCTTAGCTTATCGGAGGGAGTATCCGTTGTATCTTATTTGAAGGATGGGAAAATTTTCTCCAGGTGATTTATCACCATGGATAAAAGTTCTTTTCCTTCAGAGTGATACTTCAATAAGTCTTCACCTGCCTTGGCTTGTGCAAGTTTCAGTTCTTGAATCGAAGATAGAGAGTTAAAATCAATAGGTCCTTTGGTGAGATATGTGTCTATGATAATCCATTTCCCTTTTTCCACAATGTGTCTTGCCACTGAAACCTGTTCAATCTTATCTCCATTCTTCTCCCCCTGGGCCTTCTTTGTATCTTCACCTTTTTTGCATCCTCTCCGTTTCCATCTCCAACATCCTCAACTACCTTCTCAGATTTAATATTTATCACCATAGGATTTTGATCAGCTTCACCAGAGTTAGTAACTTTCTGAGTATCAGTATTATCATTTGCAACTGTATTTTGTTTATTTGTCTTCACATCCGGAGCGGGGTAATCATCCTGTACATGTACTTTTAGAGAGGTGTCAACTTTAGCTGGATTAATCTCATATTTGTGCTCTTCCAAAACTTGTTTCAAAATTATTAATGTCTCCTTAGCCACTTCATCTACTTTTTTGAGCATGATCTTGTTTACCCTTGTTTTACTTCTGAATCTACTCTTAGCCATCTTAAGAAGTCTGTCAACTTCATCCTTAGAAATCACAAAACACAAGTTAACCAATACATATTCTTTTATTCTCTCATCTTCTAAACTATTCATATGTCTTTTGGCATTTTCTATATACATTCATGTACTATAAAATGGCTTCATCTATTGCTCTTTGATCATTTTCATCACAATTGTCACAATATTCAGATATATTCTTCAAATTTCCTTCCTTCACTACTTCATCAACTATTTGACTAAGTGAAATGGGCGGCACAATAGTGTAGGTACCTTCTATCTTTCCGAAGTTCAGAGCTTCATCAAGCTCAAAATTGATTTTCTTGCCGGGACAAGGTATGTTGGATTCCTCAGCTCCAATTTCTAATCCTTGCTTGGCTGGCCTTCACCGAATGGTGGCTTCTTGACCACCTTGGTAGAGGTAGCAGTCTTCTTCACTTCCTTCACTACTTCATCAGATTTGGTTTCTTCCTCAGTAGTGGCTACCATATAGACTCTCTCAGGCTTCCCTTTCTTCCTCTTCTTTTCTCCACCTAATGATTTGCTTTGAGGCTTAGGTGGAGGGACAAACTTTTGTGCACTGGAGGAAGGTGCTAACTTGGTTTTCCTGTGCTTCAGAGGAGTAGAGAGTTTAGTCTCTTGGTTTAGACCATATGCTCCTCCTCCTTCAGGATATTCTTCTCTCTGGCCCTGCAGACAACTTCCTTAGTTATCCCCATATCCTCAACAAGTTTTTCTAATTCTTTCCTTATTCTCTTCTACATACCGATCTTGATAAATTGAGAATGCAAGCTTAAAATTTTCTCTTTATAGGCACCAAATCTCTCTTCCTTCTCATCAAGAGTCTTACTCAAAAGATTTTGAGCATACATGTCAAGAGTATCTGCATTAACTTCATACACCATGGGCATATGATCCATATTGTCCTAGGCTCAACAACTTCCATTAGACATTAGTCAATTTCTACCATGACGAATATGGTGTCCTTATACTTTTCTACAAAGTCCTTTAGAATCATTTCTCTGCTTTGCATCATACCCTAGAAAGACTTAAAATATCCCCACAAAACAACTTTTTGTGCTTGTGCATCACCCAATCCTTGCAAAACTTCTTTGACCTGCACAACCATAGTTTTATCATATTCCCACTATACCTTACCTACATCGGGGATCTCATTCATGAAATAAAGGGTCAAACAAAAAATCAAAGTGCCAAACTTAAAAACATTCTTTTTATCCTGCTTAATCTTCTTCAAATTGCTCTTAATTCACTTAGTAGTACTCCGCATAGGTCATACAACTTGTTTTCCTTCAGAATTTGATATGTTGCATAAATTGCAGTACCAAAGACTGAATTAGCTCTACTAGATTGATATAATTTGTATCCTATCACCATGGATGCAAATATCACATCATATTCATTAATATCATTAATTACCATTGATTTGCTATCATGCTGTGAACCGGTAACCTCTGTCATAGTTGTGTTCTTCACATTTCTCAGATCAAGGACTTCACTGGTTTCATTCAAACATGTTAACATCTCGATTATATTTTTTGTAATCTTGTATGGTTTTTCTAGAGATATTAATTCATCATGGACTCTGCCCAGAATATACCTAACTCATTCGGGTACATCAAAAAACTAGAAAGTTCACAAACTGAATGAAACCCTTATCCTGCAAAGATTTGAAATTGGGTTTGAGATTGCCCATACCATCAATCATGTACGTGGTGTAAAGTGATAGAATTTATGCATTTCCAAGCTCCTCAATATTGTAGTGAATGTATGCTCTAATGTCTTTGACATGCAATACCCCATACAGAATAGATGAGAATGCACCATTCAGATCATCTTCCATTGATTTGTATGGATGCTTCTTGAATTTCAGCCTTGCCCAATCAGTTATCTCAACAACTAATGGAGTCACCACACCAAAACCAAAAGATGCCATTATCAAAATCTAGGTTATGAACAAATAGCTTTAAACTCAAAAAATACCTTTTTGACTTCAACCGGATGCAATAAATCTTTGCTAAATCCTCTCAAGCACCGTTTTAGCTGTAGAATCTTCTTCACCACACTCTTCTTCTCTTTCGCTTTGCATGCAATGTGAGAAATAAAAGTTAAAATGCCTTTTTATCCTTCAAATACCTAACTTTAAGGTGCAATAAATGCTCAACCCTAAAGTTCTTCTAGATACTTTGCAACTCATGAACATTGTACCAGAGTATCGAATTAGCATCAGATCTTTTAGATATCTCTCAGGATCATCTGCACAATCATCTTCAATCTTATGCAACCTTCTGCAACCAGTTACAGGTCTAAGAAAGGGGGTTTTAAGGATCTGCATGAAAAGTGTCCCCCTAAGGCCAAATGCCTTAGTTACTAGATGAAGACCCAACACCGGAATTAGGTGTGGACCCATTTTCTACATTTGAATCATTCTTCTTTACCCACATCTTCTTGTGCTCCTCTTTGATCTCTTCAACCTTCACTTCGCCCTTATTATATGCTTTGTTCTTGTCTACGAGAGTATTCTTGCTCATATTCTTGCTTCTACAATATTTCACAATATGATCGGTTTTGTTGCAAGCATAACAAACAATGTTGTTTTTTCTAATTAGGCTTGAAATTGCCTTGATTTCCTCTAGATCTACATTGGTTAGCAATATGTCCAAATTTTCCACAAGCATAACATCTTACATTTCTCCTATTTACCATACTTCTGCATTCAACTGACTTATGATCATGACCATATTTATTGCAATTGAAACATTGATCAGAGAATGATGTGGTATTTTGATTAGCTCTATTTATGCATTGATTTTCCATATGACCATATTTATTGCAAAAAAAACATTTATCATTGAATTTATAAGCATTATCTTGTCTTACCAGAGATCTCTTGTTCTTCTGATGATCAGATCCAGAGCTTTCTCCTTTCTCAAATCCAAGTCCTCCCATGTCACCTTTATTCTTATGACTTTGTAGCATTTCATCTATCCTGGTTGAGCTAGCATTGAATTTTTCTTTGTAATCATTAGCAGTGGTAAGTTCATCTCTCAGGATTATAATATGTCTCTCAAGTTCTTGCTCATTATTCTTGGATTGTATCAATTCAAGCTTCAATAGGTCATTTTCATGATTCAATCTCTAGTATTCATGAGATCTATCCTTTAATGACTGAGTCAAACTTTCTTCATTCTTCTTATTATCTTCAATATCCTTTGTCAACTTCATCATAATGGATTGCATTTCAGTTTTCAGGACTGCATTATCTCTAGCAAGTTTTTCACATTCATCTATCTTGTCTTGATTATCAATGCATTTCTCTTCTTTCTTCTTAAGTTTGTCCATCAGCTAATTTCTCTTATCTCTGGATGTGTTCACTAGATCTTTCAATGACTCATTGAAATTTTCTGCATCACTCAAGTTTCTTCTCAAATCACTTGCTTCTTTCCTTCCTACATCTAAGTCCTCAAGAGCCACAATAAGTTTCTTATGCAAACACGAGTCCATTGATTCAATCTCCCAGATCTTCCTCAAGTTGTTAGGCTTCTTTGGAGGAAATAGGCTTTGATACCAATTTTTTCAATCAATGAACACTGAGAGGGGGGGTGAATCAGTGTTATGCAATTAACAACTTTCTTAAACTCATTCTTTAACCACCAGATACAAATGAATAAAAGTAAAGTGCAGAAATAGAATGCAAACAAGCACAAAACCATAACACTAGAATTTTTACGTGGAAACTTGGTAAGGGAAAAACCACGGTGGGATTGGAACCCACAATATCATAATACTGTGATTAGGAGTATAATAATATTACAAGAGGGGAATGCACATGAATTTGGGCACACTGCCTAGAGAAAACTACAATTACAAAAGAGGGCTACAACTCAGAGGAAGGATCATTGTCTTACAAGTGATTAAAAATGATAACAAGAATGACAGAACTGAATAGTAGCATCTACAAATACCAAAAATTAGTTCTGGTTAAGCACAAGTAGACTTCTGTTAGCAACAATAATGAATGAAAACTAAGAGGGGACACAGATCTGATAAAATGCAGTAATAACAAAGATAAGCAAATTGATAACACAACACCAATATTTTGACGTGGAAAACCCGGTTAAGGGAAAAACCACAGTGGGAACCTGTCCACAATATGATGATAGTTTACAGTATTATGTCTAAATATTACAATGGGGAACGCACATGCATTCATACACACTGCCTAGAGCTCAGTACTCAAAAGATAATGACTCGAAAGGATACAAACCTTAGGGAAGTCTCACTGACTTACAACAAGATTTAAACTACAATCTGGAAGGAATGAACTGCAATAATAGCATCTCTAAATGCCTGATGATAGTTTTAGTCAAGCATAATTTTCTACTCTACAACACTAATCTCTGCTCAAAACATCACACTGAAAGATGAATCCTTATTCTCACATACACCACTCTCTGATAAGGCAGGCATAACCTTGATACCTAAATTACATGACAATATCACCTATGTATACAATTCATCAACCTTGACAACAAGGTTGGCCAAACCCTCAACTCACAATTACAAAATTACATCACATGATACAAGGATCAACCACCAGACCAATATAATGATATACATGACATAACATGGACATAATTCAAATTTCCAAATGCTCATCTCCAGCGGTAATCATGCCAAGATCAACTGCAACACGCTACACAAGTAGAAATATCGCATAACACAAAGAACATCACCAATTCAGCAAAATCACCAAGAGTTCGCACAATGATCAATGCAGATCATTAAAAAAAGGACATAATTAGGAAATACCAACAAGCATGCTAGAAACATCAACAACAACTGCACCAACACGACAATATCAAATCTTCATCTATCAATGTCTGAAACTCAAGAACACTCAAACAACAACAAATTTCATAAAGAAAGATAACTTGTGGAGTACCAAATCATGAACCATATGAAATGAAGATATACAAGACCATCCCGAACAGTCTCCCAAAGGCTCAGCTCAAGATCTGATCACACCAAAATATACCAGAGGAAGTATTGAACTCCGCAAAGCACTGATCAGAAAAAAAATTGCAAACCAGATCATATACTATGATCAATTAAGCTTCCCTGATCACCAAAACCAATATAGAAGAATATAATGATACTATAAATACTCCATACACCAAACCAAAATCCCAATAAACCAATCTGCAAGCACCGAAGCAATAAATCATAGGAATATGTTGACATCAATGACAACAACATATCCTAGCATAATCAATGTCCAACAATCTCCCCCTTTGGCATTGATGGCAATATATGAATGTGAAAAACAATCAGTGCAAAGAAAGAAAAACATCTCCATCAGACCCCCCTAAGATCAAGCAAATAAGACAATTTTTCACATGCTTCTCTTCCCCTTTGATAGCAATTCCAAAGATCTCAAAATAGAAAACCAAAGTATCCCTCTTAGATAAACAAGTCATGATTCTCTCACCTATAAACAAATAACCAATCCAACAAACTACTCTACCAGAGGAGCAACACCAACTCATCAATCCGGATAAAGAAATAAGACTGTGAAGTGGACCGATTGATGCAACTCAATGCATCTAGTTCTCATTAAGAGGGGTGGATACCCCTAACTTGTCTCTCAAATAGACAAATGTATCTGCAGGCAAAGGCTTAGTGAAAATATCAACAATCTGTTCCTTTGTAGACACATATTCTAGCTTCACTTCCTATTCACTGACTTTTTCTCTCAAGTAATGATATTTTATTGATTCATGTTTACTTTTTGAATGTTTCACTAGATTCGTTGACATGTTAATAGAACTAGAATCATCATAGTATATGATAGTAGGCTCATCATAGATAACTCTGATATCCTTCAACATTTTCTTCATCCAAACTACTCGAGTGCAGCTACCAACAACAATGTACTCAGCCTCAACAATAGATAAGGACATTGAATCATGTTTCTTACTAGCCCATGAAACCAATTTCTTACCTAAAAAGAAAACACCATCGAAGGTACTCTTCCAATCATCAACATCACCAATCCAATCAACATCAGTGTAAGCACATAACATGAAGTCAACATTCCTCAAATACCACAAACCATAATCCACAATTTCCTTCAAGTATCTGAATATTCTGTTTACAACAGTGACATGACTCTCTTATGGATCAACTTGATATTTAGTAGCCATGCACACATCATGCATAATGTTCGTCCTAGTCTGAGTAAGATATAGAAGTCCACCAACCATAGATCTATAAAAACTATGATTATCTTTTGGAGATTCATCATTCTTAGACAATTTGCAGCCAGTCATCATAGGAGTTCCAACTAGTTTGGAGTCATCCAACCCAAATTTCTTCATCAATTCCTTCACATATTTAGTTTGAGATATAAAAATACCTTTTCCAGTCTGTGAAATCTGCAAACCGAAGTGGTGCAGATACCACTTGGTGTAGTCACCGGTTAGGAGGGACCTCAAAGAGAACAATTCGGACTGGTCAACAAGAGGTAAACACTACAGAAATATAAGGATATGATGGAGGCAATGTAGAAAAGAATGGATTATATCATGAAAACTGATTACAATCAACCGGTAACAATCGGGTTACAGAAACTAGCTCACTGGCCTGCTAAAACATGCTCAATTACAAAACAGGTCACAACTGGGACCTCAAGTCCTAAGATCTAACTTCTATGTTTGGTCTATCCCCTTCTATCTTTTATTTGAGTTCTAATTCTTAACTACAATGATATATATATGATCGAAGAGATCCGGTCGACCCAAAAAGGGATCAAATACCGAAGAACAAGACCTAATGTGTAAAAACAACAATGTCGGCCTTCGCTAAAGAAATTCCATTGGAAAATCCAAAGCATGAAGTTTAGATCAAAGGGAAGGTCGACCACACACCGAGGAACATTGGTATCAATGCTCAAGGCTCTGCAAGCTACAAAAGGGATCCAGTAGATCACAAATGAAAATAGGTCCAGGCAACCGGTACCAGAAAATTGTCATGGAAATCGGTAGCGATAACTTGCCAAAAAATGATCCAAATGCTCTGCGGTTTGGGAATAAGGTAGATGATCAAGTCCTCAAGAGAAATCCAACTCCTCAAGGTCTGGTGAGCCAATGCCAGAAAATGTATAATGAAATGTTGAAACTGCAAAACAAAAAACAAAACAGAAAGGAAATATTTTTGGTTGATGCAAGATTGCCAAGAACCGGGGATGCTCCTGCATTAGTAAGAAAAATTTCATCTCTCCTATCATAGGCATCTCGAATTATTTCTATAGATCATCGAAAAAATTCATGCTCAAGTCATGATCTCCTCCAAAGATATTATCATCAACAAAGATGTTATCATTCTCAATCTTAAAATACAAATTATTGTCAACAGTCCCTTTATTAAATCCTAATTTCAGCAAATAATTTTCCAATCTAGCATACTAGGCTCTAGGGGCTTGTTTCAATCCATAAAGAGATTTTTTTCAGTTTACATACCATGTCTCCATCATCAAATAATGAAAATCCATCAAGTTGCTCAATGTAGGCTTCTTCCTCAAGGTCACCATTCTGGAAAAGATGACTTGACATCCATTTGATACACTCTGAAATCTTTATAGGAAGCATATGCAAGAAACAATTTAGTAGCTTCAAGTCTGGCTACTAGAGAAAAAGTCTCCTCATAATCAATCCCTTCTTTTTGTGAATATCCTTTTCATACTAATCTTGCTTTATTTTTTACAGCTTCACTAGCTTCATTCAATTTATTCCTGAATACCCATTTAGTACCAATCACATTCTTATTTTTAGGTCTAGGAACAAGCTCCCATGTGTTATTATTTTCAATCTAATTTAACTCTTCTTCCATAGCTCTCATCCAATTTTCATCTTTGCAAGCCTCAACATCTTTAGGTTCAGCTTTAGAAATCAAACATACCTCTCTAGTAGATAGCCTTCTTCTAGTCATCACATCTTTATTTTTACCTCCAATAATCTGATTTTCTGAATGATTCAATCTTACATACCTCAAAGTCTTTTGATTTTCAGGTTCCTACACCTCTCCATAGACATCAACATCATCCAGGTTAACTATCTCTACCGGATTATTCTGGTTCAACTCTTGAGTCTGAATAGGATTTAGAACAATATGCTGACCATCATCATATCCATAGGCTCTGATTTCTTTTCCAAGGTTATCATCCACCTTCACATTTGCACTTTCCACTATCTTTCTCAGTCTCTTATTGTAGCACCGGTAGGCTTTTCTTTTTGTTGAATATTCCAAGAAAATTCCTTCATCACTTCTTGCATCAAACTTTCCTATGTCTTCATCTCTCTTGACATAACATTTGCTACCAAATATTCTAAAATATTTCACTGTAGGAACATGACCAAACCATAGCTTATAAGGAGTCTTACCAACATCACCTTTAATATGAACTCAGTTGAATGTGTAAACAACAATGCTAATAGATTCTCTCCAATATATCTTTGGAACATTCCCTTCAATCAACATAGTTCTTGTAGCATCCAAGATAGTCATGTTCTTCCTTTAAACAACTCCATTTTGTTGAGGGGTTCTAGGAGCAGATAATTGTCTTCTAATCCCATGCTTCTCATAGAATGTATCAAACTCACCAAAACAAAATTATCCTCCCCTATCAGATCTTAGATATTTCACCTTCAATCTTGACTCAGTCTCAATCTTTGCTTTGAATATCTTGAACTTGTCTAATGCTTCAGATTTCTCCTTCAAAAAGACAACCCACATCATCCTAGAATAATCATCAATTAGCAATATAAAATATCTATCTCCTTGAACACTTCTAACTTTAGTAGGTCCATATAGGTCAGTATGCACAAGATCTAGCAATCCATAAGATGTATATTGTTTGCTCTTGAAAGAAATTCTTGTTTTCTTACCCAATTGACATTCCTTACATACCAGATTAGCAGGCTTAACAATTTTAGGTAGATCTCTAACTAGTTGTTTAGAACTAATCTTATTCATTGAATCAAAGTTAACATGATGCATTCTCCTATGCCACAACCAACTTTTATCAATATGAGAAATCAAATAGTTTTTCTCACTAGCAGTCAAATAAAATATATTACCTTCATTCTTATTTCTAGATGCAATCTCTATACTGAAGGCATTTAGGATCTTACATTTACCATTCTTGAATTGCAAATCATAACTTTTATCAACCATTTGTCCAACACGTAAAAGATTATGCTTCAAACCTTCAACATAAAATACATCATCAGTGCTATGCTTACCATAAAAGGAAATAGAACCTCTATTGTGGATCACACATGCTTTGTTGAAGTAGTCACCAGTGAGGAGGGACCTCAAAGAGATCAATCTGGTCTAGTCACCAAGAGTAAACACAATGAAATCACAAAGATATGATGGAGGCAATGCAGAACAGATTGTTTTATTGCATGAAAATTGATTACATCCAACCGGTAACAACCGGGTTACAACATACTAGCTCACAGGCCTAGTAGAACATACAAAATAGGTCACAACTGAGACCTTGAATCATGAGATCTATCTTCTATGCATAGTCTAGCTACCTGATTCTCTCATTGATTATATTCTAATGTGCAATTAACTATCTATATATATATATATATATATATATATATATATATATATATATATCGATCCAAAGGATCTAGTCAGCCCAAAAGGGATCAAAACTTGAAGAACAAGACCTAAGATGTAAAATAAACAAGTTTGGCCTCCGCCAAGAGATTCCTCTGAAAATTCCAAAGGATGAAATGTAGATCACTGGAAAAGGTCAGCCACATACCAAGGAAAATCAAAATCAACGCTCAGGGCTTGACAAGCTTTGAATGGGGTTCTAGTAGATCACCAAAATAGGTCCAGGCAATCGGTAACAAAGGACTACCAATGGGTAACAAGAAACTATCATGGAAACTAGTAGCGATATCTTGTCAGAAAATGACCCAAATGCGATGCGGTCTAGAAATAAGAAATATGATCAAGTCTTCACGTAGAATCCAACTCCACAGGATCCGGTGAGCCAAAATCGGGACACACAAAAATTAAAACTGAAACTGCAAATAGAAAGCAAAACAAAAAAAAAATGTTTTTGGTTGATGCAAGATTGCTATGAACCGAGGATGCTCCTGCATCATTTTTCATCTCCAAATCTCACTATTACACCATCATACCTTTCCATACTCACAAATTTATTTTATCAATGGTCATATGATGTAAAAAACCGCTATCAATTACCTATTCATCTTTTTCTTCAACTTTAGCATCTAAAGCCTTCTCCTTAATAGTGTAGCTTATGGAATGAACAAGTACTGGTCTATCTTCTTTGATAGCAATAAATGCAAGTTCATCTCCTTCTGATTCTTCATTTGTAACACCTTCATTAGAAACATAATAGCAGTTCTTCTGATGCTTATACTTCCGGTTAGACTTGTAAGGCTTATCATACTTCTAATGCTTCTCATATCTATCATTCCTATTGAATTCTTATCAAATTTATCATACCTATCAATAATTAAGCCATTCTCTTTGGGCATCTAGAAGCAAAATGTCCTATTTTATTAGAAGAGAAACATTTCAAAGGTAATTTTCCATCATACTTACTATATCCCTTAGGCAATCTCTAGGCAATCAATTCTTCAAGCTCACCTCGTTCTCTTTCTTGCTCTTCCATCTCTCTCCTTTCTGTTTCATATCTAGATATTTTAATTCATCAAGATCATACTTCTACTTTCTGGATATAGATGCTCTAAATGTTGTCTCAGACTTTCCATGTGATTTACCAAATTCACTTAGTTTAAATGCAGCAATCTTTCCAACCAACATATCTCTTGTTATTGTAGTCACACTCTGGATCTCATCAACAACTACTACCTTATGTTTATAAAAAGAGGCAAAGATCTCAGCACCTTAGCAACAATTTCATCTTCTTCAAGGGTTCCACCAGCACATTTGATACCTAGGACAAGATCATTCACCTTAGCCATGAAAGTGTTTATGTTCTCATCTTCTCCCATCTTCAGCATCTCATATTTTCCTTCCAAACTCTACAACTTAGAGACTTTCACTTGTTTGTCTCCTTCATATGGGGTCTCAAGCTTCTCCCATATCTCATGTGCAGTCTGAAGTCCCATTACATTTGTCATCTTTGAATCAATCAGGGAACTCAATAATGCTTCCTTCACTCTAATGTTATGTTCAACTTCCTTGATCTTATCAGCAGTAACCAGTCCATTCAGAGGAGCAGAATAGGCATTCTTTGTAATCTTCCAGTAACCTTCTCCAAGACATCTCAAGTGCACTTCCATCTGGTTCTTCCATATAGCATAGTTACTTCCATCAAATTTCAGACTCTCCTTCTTAAAGATAACACCCGCAGTTCCAATTTCCATCCCGGATCCCCCTAAGTGGTTGAGATTCTTCCAGAGGATCTAGCTCTAATACCAATTGTTAGCAACAATAATGAAGGAAAAATGAGAGGGTAGGGGGTCAATCGGTTTTCACCGGATCTACAAACTTAATCACAAATACAGATCTGATAAACTACAACAATAACAAAGATAAGCAAATTGATAACACAACACACAACACAAAGATTTTAACATGGAAAAGCCGGTTAAGGGAAAAACCATGATGGGAACTTATCAATAATATGATGATACTTTGCAGTGGTATGTGTAAATATTACAATGGGGAATGCACATGCATTTAGACACACTGCCTAGAGCTCACTACTCAAAAGATAATGACTTGAAAGGCTACAACCCTTAGGGAAGTCTCACTAACTTACAACAAGATTCCAACTACAATCCAGAAGGAATGAACTGCAATAATATAATCTCTAAATGTCTGATGACAGTTTTGGTTAAGCATAATTATCTACTCTATAACACCAATCTTTTCTCAATACATCACATTGAAAGATGAATCTTGATTCTCACATACACCACTCTCTGATAAGGCAGACACAACCTTGATACCTAAATTACATGACAATATTACCTATGTATACAATTCACCAATCTTGAAAACAAGGTCGGCTAAACCCTCAACTCACAATTACAAAACAACATCACATGATACAAGGATCAACCACCGGACCAATATAATGATATACATGACATAACATGGATGCAATTCAAATTTCCAAATGATCATCTCCACTAGTAATCATGCCAAGTCCAATCGCAACATGCTACACAACAAGAAATACCACATAACATGAAGAACATCACCGGTTCAACAAAATCACCAAGAGATTGCACAATAATCAATGCAGATCATCAAAAGAAATAGGACATAACTAGGAAACACTAGCAAGAATGTTAGAAACATTAGTAACAACTACACCAACACCACTTATCAAATCTTCATCTATCAGCATTTGAAACTCAAGAACAATCAAATAATAACAACTGTCATGAAGAAAGATAACTTGCAGACCACCAAATCATGAACCATCTGAAATGGAGATATACAAGACCATCTCAAATAGTCTCCCAAAGACTCAGCTCAAGATCTGATCACACCAGAATATATACTGGAGGAAATACTGAACTCTTCAAAGCATTGATCAGAAAAACAAACTACAAACTATTTCATATGCAATGATCAATTAAGCTTCCCAAATCACCAAAACCAATACAGAAGGCTATAATGATACTAGAAATACTCCATACACCAAACCCAAATCCTAATAAACCAATCTGCAAGCACTGGACCAATCAATCACAAGAATATGTTGACATCAATGACAACAATATATCCCTTTGTTCTATTATGTTGCTTTGTCATATATCGGAGCACAAAAACCTTCAATCACACACACAAAACTTCACACAATTTCTCATACAATCTTCCCACTCTCACATCTCATACCAAAATTCTCAAATGAATTGGTCTTATATATCCACATCAACAAATTAAATCAATTCCCATGTCGACTCAAAAGAAACCGCATAACATGCAACATGAAACATGTAACCATATGTTGACTCAATCTGATTACCAGTCCATATGCAAACCTAAACAAATTGATAATAAAATTCCCACATGATGGCTTGACTACCTCAAACTCAAAACCAATCACCTAAATTATCCCAAAGATTTTGCACAACAAGTTACACCAAAATAAATTTGTTCTTCCTAAATTACCGGATACTAGATCTTCAATCTTGCACGAGAATCAATACCAGAGGCTAGGATTGTGAAATAAGCTTCCTCTAACATCTAACCAACTAAATCTATCACCACAACCAAAACTATGCAACCAAAATGGAGATCTGCACAATGTACTCATACACTTCCGCATATTGTATTCCACCTTCCTGACTTAAGCATAAATGAATATCAAACTTCAGGTAGAACAAATCTGCATATATCGGATGTAATTTCTAATCTGAGTTGCCATCAATGACAATCCAAAAACATTTCTCATGCACAAATCTCTACTGGTATAGTGTCTCTTGCCAACACTAGGGGAGAGAATCAAGATTTGTGTTGTATGTGCCTTTTGTATTGATGTCAAAGGGGGAGATAAGCATGTGAAAAACTGTAGTATCTTATGCTAATCTCAAGGGGAGATTATTATGACTTATGAGGAGATTGTTGGTTGTTGATTTATTTCCTTGCATTGATTATTTTTCATATTCATATGTTGCCATCAATGCCAAAGGGGGAGATTGTTGGATATTGTTGCTCAAGAAGTTTTCTAGAATGATGTGTTGTCATTGATGTCAACATATTCTTCTGTGTATTCCAGTGTTGTAGTTAGATTAAATAAGTTAGTATGGCTAGTGTGTTACAATTGAGATGTTGTGGTTTAATGTGTTTTAAGTGTTGGCAATATTGCATTATAACAGACAATGAAAGATTGTTGGCATTTCATGAGGATATTGAGAAGGTTGTTGATGATTATGAATATAACTGATTAAAGATGTTTTACTGTCTTGATATTATTATTTTGTCATTGATGTCAAGAAATTGATTTTCTAATTCAGTATGATGTTGCCATATCTTGAGAAGTATGATATGAAGATTATAAAGATGTGGGTAATAGACACAGGAAAGAATATGATGAATAAGGTATTCAATGGGCAACTACTACCAAGTCAGACAATGAGGAGATCATGATGTTTTAGATTGTTTTAACATCATACATATGTTATAAATTGTAAAGGTTAATACTATACTATGTTATCTAGCAAAGAACCTAGTCGGTAAACCCTAAGGTTATCGCTATCGGTTAATGAAGACAGAATGTCTACCGAGTGAAGTTTAGTATTCACTGAGTTGTTACCGAGTTGTAACCGAGCTATAACAGAATACATTAAATGTTTTCATGTGGTATTTAATGAAGGAAGCTGATGAGCTAGAGCGGATTAAATGATTGGTGAGCCGTGGAAGAAGTTTGTTAACGAATCTAAGGCAATGGAAAGTTGGCATGAAGATCTACAGCTCAAATTGAACCACAATACCCTAGCACAAGTTCCAAGGTGGGGTAAAACATTTTCAGATCAAAAGATCCATTGAACCTAGATAAGATTGAAGATCTGATGGCTATGATTGATCATGGGAAATGTGATCAAGGAGATTAAGCGGTTACCTAATTGTTTATAAATAGGAAACTGTTGATAAACAATGTATGTGGGCAAGTGTATGCACAGGGATGCTACATAGTGATTACCAAGCACAAAAGCTTGAAGACCTGTTAGAATAATAGAGTATAGAAGCCCAACAAATAGACAAGATTAGTTCTATGTCTAGATTGTATTGAACAAATAGGAATCTGCTTTAGCATTTTAGATGTGAAGTTGCAGATAGATTTTTATTACTCTTATTTTGTGAAAGTGATAGAAAATCTCTTAACCGAGTGGACTTAACAGTCTTATATGTAAATCCTCTAGCAAGGTGACATTCTGATTGAGTGTTTGAAATCCTTTGACAAGGTCACTTGTAACAAATAATAGATCTGAGGGAAATCCCTTAACTGGGTTACATCTAGCAATGTGTTTGTAATCTTTAACAAGATTTGCTTTTAACCAAGCATACTCTAGAAGAGTATATTTCTTAGTGGGTCCAAAATCCCACAATGGTTTTTCCCTATTTGGGTTTCCATGTTAAATCTGGTGTTATGAGGTTTATATTGTTCATATGCTTTTGAGTCTGCATGTTTAACAGTTTTGGTTATATGACTGATATATATGTTACTGAGGTTGAATCTAATGTTTTTATAGATGATTAAGTTTGTATGATTCACCCCCCCCGTCTCATCTTGTTGGCTATTGGATCTATACTTATATTAAGTATCAGAACTATCAATTGGTATTAGAGCTTTAGACTCTGGAAGGAAAGTTTAAAGGCACTTGAGTTAAAGATCCAAAGATGTATAAGAGGGATGCACCAAAGCTGAACAAGTCAAGTTTCTCTACATGGCAGAAAAGGATGAAGCTACATCTATCAGGAGTTGGAGAATATGTTGTATACTATCTAGAGAATGATTTTGTTACACCGAGCACCTATCCATTGACTATGGAAGAGATAAAGGTGAAGCAAGAACATATTCAAGCAGTGATTGAAATAACATCTGCATTGACTGATTCAGAGTTTAATGATCTAGAAGGCTGCAATGATGCAAAGGCAATGTGAGATAAGCTCATATTAGTATATGGAGGAGATGAGCATGTTCAAAGAGCAAAAGTAGATAGTTTGAGAGGACAACTTGAATCTATGAGGATGAATGAAGGTGAGAACATAACTCAATACAGTACAAGACTAAAGGGAATTGTCAATCAAATCAAAGGAGCAAGAGGAACTATTGAAGAAAAGGATATAACAAGTAAGTTGTTAAGAACCCTTCTACCAGCTTATGCAATCTAAGTCTCAACAATCAATGAATTGAGGTTTGTACCTAATATGCCAGTTTCTTTGGATGCTACTATTGGTAAGCTACATGCATTTGAGTTAAGTAATTTTGATAACAGTGGATCTTCTATAAATTAAGTTGAATCTGCATTTAGTTCCTTTCATCTTGATGAATATAATGACTACAATGAAAGAAAGTATAAGTACTCTGAAGGAGATCATAGTGGAGCAAGTGAAAGATTTCGGAAGAACATGGAAGAAGTACACAAACTGTATGAAGAAATCAGAAAGCAAGAAGAGTTTGAAGCATTATGAGCCAAAAGGTTACCGAGAGGCAAAGGTAAGTATAAAGGAAAACTACCTTTAAAATGTTTCAATTGTGATAAGATAGGAGATATGGCTTCTAACTGTCTTGACAAAGATTTACTGAAAAGAAAGATTACCGAGATAACAAACAGATATATAATCATTACAGAGGACACCGAGACTTCAGAAGAAAAGATAGAAAGACATGCTTAATAGCTGATGAGGAATCTAATGATGATAAATCAGATGAGACTAATATAGAGGAAGTAGTTTATGTGGCTATCAAGGATCGTTCAGATGACAGGAGATAAACACAAGTTTGTTATGTTAGAAGATTATGATGGAGGCTATGTTAGATTTGGTAATGATGCACCATGTCTGGTAAGAGGTAAAGGATCTATAACACTTCTTGATAATGCAAGATGCAATTATGTTTATTGGGTTGAAGGTTTGAAATACAATTTGTTGAGTGTAGCACAACTAAACAACACAGGTTACCGAATAGAATTTCAGAAAGGAATTGTCAAAGTTCATGACAAGAATGGAAAGTTAGCTACTATCGAGACACAAACAAAAGGTAATACATTTCACCTTGACTCAACTCGGAATAAGTGTTTGCTTGCAAAAATTGATGATACCTGGTTATGGCATAAAAGGTTTTGTCATGTAAATTTTGATAATCTGATCAGAATAAGTAAGAAGCATAGAGTAAGAGGTCTACCGAGTCTTGAAAAACCTAAGAATGCTATGTGTCGAGGATGCCAGATGGGTAAGATGACAAGATCAAGCTTTACAAGTAAGTCTTACACTTCTAAGGGAATATTAGATCTAGTGCACATTGATCTTTGTGGTCCTATGAAAGTTCAAAGTTATTATGGTGATAAGTATTTCATATTATTTGTGGATGACTATTCAAGGATGATGTTAGTAATGTTTTTAAAAGAAAAATTAGAAGCTTTTCAAATGTTTAAATGGTACAAGGCAAGAGTTGAAAATGAAACAGGAAGACAACTGAAATGTCTTAGATCAGATAGAGGAGGAGAGTTCACATCTGATGAATTCAACTTATTCTGCAATGGTCATGGTATTAAAAGACAAGTCTCTGCACCGAGAACTCCACAGCAAAATGGAATAGCTAAAAGAAGAAACAGATCTATTGTGGATTGTGCTAGAACACTGATGATTGAAAAGAAGGTCTCACAAACATTTTGGAGAGAAGCAATAAGCATAGCTGTTTACACCTTGAACTGAGTTCAATTGAAGAAAGGTACTTTGAAAACACCATATGAAATCTGGTATGATAAGAAACCTAATGTTAGTTATTTTAAAATCTTTGGAAGTAGATGCTATGTTCATAAAGATGATAGAAATGGCAAGTTTGATCAGAAAAGTGAAGAAGGAACGTTTCTAGGCTATTCTTCTAGAAGCAAAGCATTTAAATGTCTGATCAAATCATCTAACAAAATAGTAGAAAGTACGAATGTGAAAATTGATGAATTTACAGAAAGAAATGATGAAGGAAATTCCAAGGAACCAGAAGACTATAATGAATTTGTCTATGTTCAACCGAGAAGTCCTACCGAGAAAACTGTTGAAGAAAATGAAGAGAATATCCAGTTACCGAGTGATGAAGAAGATCATCTAGAGCCTACCGAGCTTGTATTAGCCAAGTATGTCAGAAGACATCATGCACCAAGTCAGATTATAGGAGATAAGGATGATCCAGTGATGACAAGGAACAAACTGAGACAGAACACATGCTTGGTATCTGAATTTGAACCGAGAATAGTGAAAGAGGCATTTAACAGTGAAGATTGGGTAAATGCTATGACATAAGAGATTGATCAAATCAAGAAGAATGACACATGGACACTAATCCTAAGATCGAAGGACAAAAATGTAATCGGTACAAAGTGGATTTTCAGAAACAAGCTTAATGAAAAAGGAGAAGCCATTCAAAACAAAGCAAGATTAGTTTGCAAAGGTTATGCTCAAGAAGAAGGAATTGATTATGGTGAAACTTTTGCACCTGTTGCTAGACTTGAAGGAGTAAGAACATTGTTGGCCTATGCTGCTTTCAATAACTTCAAGGTATATCAAATGGATGTCAAATCTGCATTTCTGAATGGAATATTACAAGAAGAAGTTTTCATTGAACAACCTGAAGGATTCGTTGAAGACAATAATAAAGATCAGGTATGTAAATTGAACAAAGCTTTATATGGTTTGAAGCAAGCACCAAGAGCATGGTATGAAAGATTGCACTCTTATTTGATTAAGATTGGTTTTATAAGGACAAGTGAGAATAGTAACATGTACATGAAGAATGATGAAAATGGAATACTTATCTCAACCATATTTGTTGATGATATTATATTTTGTGGAAATGACTCTTTATGCAAGAACTTTGGAAATGAAATGAGTAAATAATTTGAGATGTCATTAATCGGTGAGATAAAGTATTTTATAGGTTTACAAATACGGCAAATGAAAAATGAGATTTTCATTACTCAATCCAAGTACATTAAGGAAATCTTGAAGAAATTTGGAATGGATGATTCAAAACCAGTAAGTACTCCTATGACTACCAACTGCAAATTATCAAAGACTGATGAATCTGCATCTGTTGATGAGACACTCTACCGATCCATGATTGGAAAACTACAATATGTTGTTCACAGCAGACCAGACATAGCACATGTAGTAGGTATAGTTGCAAGATTCTCTGCAGATCCTAAGGAAACACACATGATAGCAATCAAAAGAATTTTTAGATACTTGAAAGGCACAGAGGATTATGGCTTAGTATATCAGAAAGGAAATGATTTTGATTTAAAATTTTATACTGATGCTGATTGGGCAGGCAACATTGCTGACAGAAAAAGCACAAGTGGATGAGCTTTCTTTTTAGGAGAAAGACTAGTGAGTTGGCTTAGCAAGAAACAAGGATGTGTTTCACAGTCAATAGCAGAAGCTGAATACATTGCTACAGCATTGAATTGTACCAACATTGCATGGATCAAACAACTATTGGAAGGTATAAATGAGAAAGTTACCGACCTAGTAACTATATTTTGTGACAATACTAGTGCCATTAATATTTCAAAGAATCCTGTTATGCACTCTAAGACAAAGCACATATCTATCAAATATCATTATCTTAGAGAAGAAGCTCAAGAGAAGAAAGTGGTGTTTGAATATGTTAGCACAAAGGAGAAAATAGCAAATATCTTCACCAAGCCACTATCAAAGGACACTATTGAATATCTCAGAAGCAAGCTAGGGGTCCTACCCCTATCTTCTACTCACTAACTGAGTTTGGTGAAAGCATCAGTCTGATGACTCTAATGAATATCTTTTGGGAGTTGATGCTGAGTTATACACTTTAGGATGTTTTCTAAAAGTATACTGGAAACAATACAAGAAATATTAGAGGGAACAGGAATTGAAGACAAATGCTCTGACCGAGACTCAGTTGATACACAATAGCAGGAATCACTTCTTACAGAAAGAAATTATGTTTTAGTTCTTTACTTTTTGGCATTGTTGTCAAAGGGGGAGAAGACCAATATAGGGGAGAAGACCTATAAAGAAGAGAAGACTAAGAGAAAACTGAGCAAACTACAGATTGGGAAGAAGACTAATGTATGGGGGAGAGCATTTCAGTATTTCAGAATCACAACAATCTGAATCTACTAAGGTCAAATCAATTGGTTTTGCCATCAATGCCAAAGGGGGAGATTGTTGGCAATATTGCATTATAATAGACAATGAAAGATTGTTGGCATTTCATGAGGATATTGAGAAGGTTGTTGATGATTATGGATATAAATGATTAAAGATGTTTTACTATCTTGGTATTATTATTTTGTCATTGATGTCAAGAAATTGATTTTCCAATTCAGTATGATGTTGCCATATCTTGAGAAGTATGATATGAAGATTATAAAGATGTCGGTAAAAGACACAGGATAGAATATGATGAATAAGGTATTCAATGGGCAACTACTATCGAGTTAGACAATGATGAGATCATGATGTTTTAGATTGTTTTAACATCATACATATGTTGTAAATTGTAAAGGTTAATACTATACTATGTTATCAAGCAAAGAACCTAGTCGGTAAACCCTAAGGAACCTAGTCGGTAAACCGTAAGGTTATCACTATCGGTTAATGAAGACGGAATGTCTACCAAGTGAAGTTTAGTATTCACCGAGTTGTTACCGAGTTGTAACTGAGCTATAATAGAATACATTAAATGTTTTCATGCGGTATTTAATGAAGGAAGCTGATGAGCTGGAGTAGATTAAATGATTGGTGAGTCGTGGAAGAAGTTTGTTAACAAATCTAAGGCAATGGAAAGTCAGCATGCAGATCTACAGCTCAGATTGAACCACAATACCCTAGCACAAGTTCCAAGGTGGGGTAAAACATTTTCAGATTGAAAGATGCAATGAACCTGGACAAGATTGAAGATCTAATGGCTATGATTGATCATGGGAAATGTGATCAAGGAGATTAAGCAGTTACCTAATTGTTTATAAATAGGAAACTGTTGATAAACAATGTATCCGGGCAAGTGTATGCACAGGGATGCTACATAATGATTACCAAGCATAGAAGCTTGAAGACTTGTTAGAATAATAGAGTATAGAAGTCCAGCAGATAGACAAGATTAGTCCTATGTCTAGATTGTATTGAAAAAATAGGAATCTACTTTAGCATTTTAGATGTGAAGTTGCAGATAGATTTTTATTACTCTTATTTTGTGAAAGTGATAGAAAATCTCTTAACCGAGTGGACTTAACAGTCTTATATGTAAATCCTCTAGCAAGGTGACATTCTGATTGAGTGTTTGAAATCCTTTGACAAGGTCACTTCTAACAAAGTGAAGATCCTAACAGATCTGAGGGAAATCCCTTAACCGGGTCACATCTAGCAATGTGTTTGTAATCTTTAACAAGATTTTCTTTTAACCGAGCATACTCTAGAAGAGTATATTTCTTAGTGGGTCTGAAATCCCACAGTGGTTTTTCCCTATTTGGGTTTCCACGTTAAATCTGGTGTTATGAGGTTTATATTGTTCATATGCTTTTGAGTCTGCATGTTTAACAATTTTGGTTATATGACTGATATATATGTTATCGAGGTTGAATCTGATGTTTTTATGGATGATTAAGTTTGTATGATTCACCCCCCCCGTCTCATCTTGTTGGCTATTGGATCTGTACTTATATTAAGTATTAGAACTATCATTAAGTTAAGTATCTCTAGTTGATTTAGCTAAAGTTTTACTAGTCTGCGTAATTATTTGATCAAGTTATGAGGTCCAGTGTTGTGGTTGGTTGTCTAGTTGTTCATTTTGTTTAGTGTTTTGGTTTCTGCTCTGCATTTCTCTGGAATTGCAATATCTTGGTTTGTAGATTTGGCAGAGTGTTTGGGATGTTCATATGTGTCCTCAATTTAGATGGTTCATGATTTGAAGGTTTGTAAGTGAATATTATTTATTTTTGATAGTCAGTTTAGCGTGTGTTCTTGAGGTTCAGTATTATGATGGAGATTCTAGTAAGTGATGATGTTGTGGTTGTTTCTAGTGTAATTCACGTTGCTTGTGGATTTTTTTAGATCATGTTCTATCTGTTTTGGTGGTTCACATTGATCATTGCGGGTGTTGTTGATCATTTCTTGATTCGGTATTGTTCTTCATGTTATGCAACATTCATGGTGATTGTAGCATGTTGCAGATGTTTGAGGCGTAATTCTTGGAGATGTTTCTTATGTGTATTCTTAGCCGACATTGTTTTGGTCCATATGTGTTGTTGTAGTGTGTGAGGTTATATTCTTGTTATTTATGTTGAGGGTTGAGCCGACCTTGAAATATAGGTTGATGATTTGTATAGATAAATGTAATATTGATTTGTGATATGTATATGCATTGTATCTGCAAGTGTGTGATGGAGTAAGTGTGCAAGAAAGTGTTTTGATCTTTCATAAGTGTTAAAGGAAGTGTGCGACAGAGCAGATCAGACTGTGCTTAACTGAAACCATAACTAGGCATGTAAAGATGCTATTTCATAAGTCTATGGTCCTATGGATGTAATCTAAATGTTTTTGTAAGACAATGATTCTTCCTCAAGGTTGTAGCCCTTCTTGTTTTGTGATTTTAGTAGTAAGCTCTAGGCAATGTGCCTGAATGCATGTGCATTCCCCATTGTAATATTTCATTTACTCCTAACAAGGTATTATCTCATTGTGGATATGTTCTCACCGTGGTTTATCTATTAACCAGGTTTTCTACCTCAAAAATCTTGGTGTTATGTGTGTTATTGATGTGGTGTTGATTTGTGCTTTCATTGCTAATTATCAGATCCGAATTTAAGTTTATGTTGTGTTAAGTTTGTCAGAAGACCTATTCACCGCCCCTCTCAGTTTGCATCCTTGTTGCCAACAGAAATAAGGTCTAAAATAACATATTCAACTTGTTTGTATTGGTTTTGAGTCTTAGAGTGTCATTTTGGGGGTCATTTGTCAAATAATGTAAAAGTTGTCAATTCTGTTATAAAATTGCCAGAATGGGAATATGAAGAGTCAAAGTCATGTAGAAGTTGGTTGATTAGTTTGGAACTGTTGGAACACATTTTAAAAGGCATAAAATACCATTGTATGGTTGAACCAAGTGGGTGGTAAAGGTTGGAGAACTTTATTGAAGGCCAAACGAATAAAATATACTCTATTTTCCTATATATTTCCTGCATTTCTTATTGTTGTAGCATATGGTACTGCCTTGTATGACTTGATATTGATGTGATACCACTTATATTTGATAAAAAATGAATCTTCTATTGTTTTCAATTTGTTTCATTCATTTTTATAAAGTTTTAATTAAGTTACAATGTTTTTTCTAATAACTGTCTGGAAACCCTGCTTTTGAGGGTTTGAGAGCAAGAAAACTGATTTGTGATTCATTCCACACATGAAATTGCTTGATGATTTATGGAATGAGATTATATATGATGTATTTTGTGTTTATGAAGTTTGCAGGAGTAGGAAAGAAGTATTAGTGTGGATTTAGTGATGCCCTAGCCTAATATCACCATGTTTTAGGCTTGTTTTACATAGATAGATAAGGGGTTTGGTAGAAGGATGAATTGAGAGCGGTTCCAATTGATAAAAATGGTGGATTCAGACTATATGTCACTTGAATAAGACTCAGGAATAATTTTTTGAAGTTGGGAGTAGAATATCGCATAGTTGCTTTATAAAAGTGGTCGAATTAGGCCTAGTTGCAACATTCCCTTTGCATTTTTTAGGGAATTTCTCTAAAACAACCCTACCTACACCTTTTAAATGTTAAATAACATTAAAAAGGGTATTTGAAATAGTCTTTATATTTTGGATATATGGTCATATTTGCATATTATAGCCTGTTTACCAGTTTTGGAGTGTACTACTAGCTTGGAGTGGCCTAGAGAGGGAAATCATCCAAATTGAGTAAATCTTTGTTATTGAATACCATGAAGATGTTTTATAGGCCCATTATACATGACTCAAGGTATGTAGTTGGTTGGGTGAAGGGTTTAACAATGGATTCCCAAATGTGAGGGTTGTAGTCTTGTATAGGTTTGTATGGATTCCATTAAAGTTGTAAAGCCTAGAAGCTTTGTGGAGAAACATGGTTTTAAACTTGTCATTGAAGCCCTGCTCTGCATAAAATTGGTATCAGTTATACAAGCCTTTGGGAGAGGAAGGTGTGTGTTTGTGTGTGTGTTTTCTTTTTGCATGTCAAAGAGAGAACATGGATGCCAAGAGACTAGGTGGTGAAGAAGAGAGGAAACCTAGGTGAAGTGTCACAAAGACAAGGAGAAGAAAGGTGAAAGTGACTTGTTTAAATAAGGAGAAATGGATTTGTTGAAGTGATACTTGCAGAATGAGGGTTTACCAAAGAAGAAACAAGAGTGAAAAAGAGAGGAAAGTGAGATGAAGAAGGAAAAGGAGAAGGCAAGGCAATTAGATGTTGAACAATAGATAAGAGAGTTGAAGCAAGCCTTAAAGCCATTAAGAAAAGATACCAAGGAAATGGAAAGAATATTTGAGATCTAGTAACAAAGTTGACATTTACCAATAAAAAGAAGGTTACATGACCTATCAAAAAAAATATTCATAGAAGGAAAGTGGAAACAACATAAACTTGGTTGATAAAGGAAAGTGATGAACAAATTAAGCAAGCTAAGGAGATGATGGTAGAAGAAGAAGAGCACATGGAGGTGTGAAGACAACAAAATCGAAGACTGATTTGATTTTACAGGGAAATGATATTGAGTTAGTGTCAAGATTTGATATGTTGCAAGTTGGGGATGAATTGATTCTTGGAATTCAAAGTTGGTATTAAAGATATATTTTTATGGTACTTTCTTCAATATTTTCAAAGGAGGATAGTAGTCATTCAAAAAATTTCACATCAAAGGTTGGTAAACTTGAGCAAGAAAAATACATAGGGGTAGAATATCAGATGGGAGAGGTGAAAACCAAAGGTGAAGAGATCACAGTTACACTACAAAGAGAAAAGAATAAGGATGGAATATATTATTTTATTGTTGTGATTGCAAACTTAAGGAAGGGAAAACCTATATTCAAGATGAAGAATATTATTTATGCAAGTTCAATGATGTTTTGAAGTGAATAAGGTGCCAAAGATTGGCCATTAGACATATCTCTATAGTTGAAGCCAAAACCATTCAAAAGGACAATAGATAATGCATGTTTTAAGACATCATTCACTAGAAGGGGGTATACCAGATGGAGGAAGAATTTGGAGGATAAAAAATGATGAGATTGAACATGACTTATTTTTATAACATAGTCCTCAAGGGGACTTGAGTTCCTTTTTGGCCATGAGTATGGTGCAGGAGCACCTTGTCAAATTCAAGCCTCCATGAGTCAATTTTGGTTTCCTAGCTCAGGTTTGGTAATTTAATCATTTAATAAGGTATAAAAGACCATAATAAAAAATTTTGTATTGGTTTTGAGTCTTAGAGTGTCATTTTTTAATTCATATGTCAAATAATGTAAAAGTTATCAATTCTTGCAAAATTGTCATGTTATAAAATTGCAAGAATGGGAATATGAAGAGTCAAAGTGATGTAGAAGTTGGTTGGTTGGTTTGTAACTATTGGAATCTATTATAAAAGGCATAAAATACCTTTTTATGGATGAATCAAGTGGTTGGTGAATGTTGGAGAGCTTTATTGAAGGCCAAACGAATAAAATATACTCTATTTTCCTGTATTTTCCTACATTTCTTGTTGTTGCAGCACATGGTACCACCTTGTACGACCTTCTATTAATTTTATGCCACTTGAATTTGATAAATAAATGAATCTTCTATCATTTGAAATTTTTTTCATTCATTTTTATGAAGTTTGAAGGAAGTTACAATGTTTTTCCTAATTACTGCCCGAAAACCTTGATTTTGAGGGTTTGAGAGCAAGAAAAATGATTTGTGATATTCCATGATAAAATTTCTTGATGATTAGATAGGATTTATTTTGTGTTGGTGAATTTTTCAGGAGTAGGGAAGAAGGATTAGTGTGGATTTAGTGATGCCCTAGCCTAATATCACCATGTTTTAGGCTTGTTTTACATAGATAGACAAGGGGTTTGGTAGAAGGGTGAATTGAGAGTGGTTCCAATTGATGGAAATGATAGATTAAGAATTTATGTGACTCAAATAAGACTCATCAATAAACTTCTAGAAGTTTGGGATTATAATATCACATAGTTTCTTTTCAAAAGTGGCTTAATTAGGTCTAGTTGTAGCATTACCAGTCCATTTTTTAGGGCCTTATTTCAAAACAACCCTACCTGAACCTTTTAAATGTTAAATAAGGCCAAAAAGGGTATCTGCAATAGTCTTTATATTTTGGATATATGGTTGGAGTTGCATATTATAGTCAGGTTATCAATTTTGGAGTATTACTAGCTTGGAGCAGCCTAGAAAGGGAAATCATCCAACTTGAGTGAATCTCTATTATTTAATGCCATGGAGATGTTGTATAGGCACATTTTACATGCCTCGAGGTGTATAGTTGGTTTTGTGAAGGGTATAACCATAGATTCCCAAATGTGAGGGTAGTAGCCTTGTATAGGCTTAAGGATCTTTGAACAAGAGGGAAAACCACTTGAAGTTGTAAAGCCAAGAATATTTTTGAAGTTGTGATTGAAACATTTCTCTACATAAAATTTATACTAGAGATAGAAGACT
Organism: Cryptomeria japonica; assembly: GCF_030272615.1. Classification (NCBI taxonomy): domain Eukaryota; kingdom Viridiplantae; phylum Streptophyta; class Pinopsida; order Cupressales; family Cupressaceae; genus Cryptomeria; species Cryptomeria japonica. Next base: position 297,156,604 of record NC_081406.1, on the reverse strand, counting down.
CTAGGAGAGGAAGGTGTGTGTTTGTGTTTGTGTTATCTTTTTATAGGTTGAAGAGAGAACTTGGTTGCCAAGAGACTAGATGGTGAAGAAGAGAGGAAACCTAGGTGAGGTGTCACAAAGACAAGGATAAGTGTAAAGGGGAAAATTTGCAACATAGAAGGAGAAATCACCAAATCATTTTTTTTTTGGGGGTGGAGGAAATCCTCTACATTCAAAACAAGGGAGGAATCCACTAGATTCAGTTACAAATTAGATAAGGACTGAATACTAAGTGGACTAATTGATTGTGATGTGTTTTTCCCTCTTTTGTAAGTCAAAATGCTGATTTAAGGTAAAGAATTGAAATTGGAGACAAAAATGAAAAAATAATGAGCTACAGGGTCAGGATTTTTTCATCCACCAAGATCTAAGTAATATAAGTTGATTTGAATCTACCCTGTGAAAATTCCCCCAAAAAGAAGGGATCGTGGCATGGCAACATGGTCCTCCAAATTTTCCACACACCAAAAGGGTTGTTATGTCTCTGTGTGTGAAGCTTATTTTGAGAAGTACAATTGCATAGTTGTTTCTCACACATAGAAAGAAAGGGAAATAGGTTGAGAATAGGGGCTTGCCTTAAGTCAAACCCCGGTTTTGGAAATAACCATGAAATTGAGATAAATGTAATTGAAATGACTGAAAGGAAATGCTCTCCTTTTGAGGGAGATGCTGAATTATGGCTGAAAATTGAATGATTATGCCTCCATGTGAAGTTTTGCTTGCCTCCACATGGACTTAGGGTTTCATGAACTAGGGTGTAGATCTCCACTTCAATGCTTGAATCTTGACTTTATTATTGCTCCAAGGCTTGAAGTAATACTGAAGATATTTAATTTCCCTTGAATGCTTGAATTCTTGATATCATGTGATTGCGAGATGCTTGATAGATATGTTAGATAGATGTGGATGTTCAAATGAGAGGGGGAATCCTCTTTATATACTTTCCTATCAAGAAAATTGGCTAATTTTTTGACATGAGCCAACACGGAGAGGGGAATCCCACTCAAATTTGAAAATATGAAATGTGTTTAAAGAGGGCCCAATTTAGGGAGGACCATGGTGCCACGCCCTCATCCTGCCCTATTTTGGGTCAGGATGAAGGTGTCGAAGGAGGTGTCAATCAAGGTTTTTAATGTTTGTGATGTGCATGAGTATAATCAAGTCTTCAATAAGGCCAAGGGCCACAAACACTAAGGTGAAGGCTCAAATGCACTCAAAATCGCAAGGGGTGCAATTTTAGGATGCTACATTTAGCCTCTACTTTAGTGGGAATATGAAGTCAATCATACTCTTGATAAATTACAAAGGCTTCACATTGAAAAACTTTCACAAAGTCATCAAGGAGGAAGGATACACCAAGCCCCTAGTGGACATTAGGATCTCACAACTTCAATGACAAGGTAAAAGGGAAGATTAGGAGAGAGAGAGAGAGAAAGAGAGAACCATGACTACAACTACTAAGGTTCTCTTACTATGACTCATGGAAAAAAAAAATACCAAAAATTACAAAGCAAAATCTTAGTAACTTTAAGTATCAAGATATGCAAGAGAGAGAATCATTGAGTAGAGTGTATGCCCCCATGTTAAAGCGATTGTGTATGCCTTATCGGGAGAAATTTCTTTAAGGTAGGATACTACCAAAAAGACAATCGCATTATCAAAATAATCTAGCCCCCAAGAGAGAAAAAATCAAAGGATAATGAACACAAAAGACAAAGCATGAGGTGGTTTTGCTTAACTCTGGGGTCACTATGTTTTGTATGATAAGTCATGTATATCATGTGTATATATATGCATATAATTATCCTCATCTCCCAAAGAAAGGAAACCACCATGGAAGAAGGGAACACATGTTCCATTTGAGTCAACATGGAATAGACCAAAACAAATCTCAATGCTTTGCATCATCCTCAAGTAGACAACACTAGGGATAACAAATAGAAGAATGGAGAGAGAAATAGAAGAATAACACAAACAAGAAAGAGAGGGAGAGAGAGAATATACAATGCTAATGAAGCTAATCAAAAACATCGTCTGCCCATTGCTCATCATTGTTTTAGGATGATGGAAAATACGCCAGAGGAGTGACATTGAGCATGGTAGATGGAGCTATCACAAGTTCCAAACAAGGACCATTCTCTGAGGATGAGTCACTTTGTTTTTTACTAGGAGCTATGATTAATACTTTTGAAAATTGTTTAGATAAATCATTGTAAACATCAACATATTCATATTCATCATCATAAATATTAGGATCAACTTTTTCATCATTAACAACATTCTCACCTATTTCTTCATCAAGATTAATAAAAATAGGAGCTCTAATAGGAATAAAACTTGAACCATCATTTGTCTTGAGCATTTTGCGTCTTAGAGAATTAGGTTGAACATCCTCATTAGGAGAAAATGGAATTATGTCAATAGTTGGTGTCTTGGGAGAAGAAATTATTTGGGAAGAAAGTTCACGAGCTCTAGCTCGATGTCTCTGTTGACATTCTCTCGTGCAATGGTTTTGTTTAGTTTTAGCTAAATTTTGTGAAGGTTTAGGTTCATTAGGTATAGGATTGTTTTCTTCTTTAAGAAGGATGCATAGGAGGACTTCTTTTAGGTTGAACAATAGGAGAGGCCGATCACTTCCCTTTGTAAGATGTACGAGGCAGAACCACACCGTATAAAGAAGGAATGGGAGGTAGACTGAGTCTATCTTGACGAGGAGGAATAGGTATCACCTTAGGAGGAATAGCTTGACACTTTGGAGGAGGAAAATTTCTATCCTTGGGAGGAAGAGTGGACTCATCCATAGGAGAAGGAATAGATTCCTATTTGGGAAGAAGATTATTTTTTTTCCTTAGGTGGAAGAATAATTTGATCCTCAAGAAGGGGTATATGATCATCAAGAGGAAGGCTAAGTGTTGGTTTTATAGGTTTACTCAATGACAAAATCATCTGATTTTTTCATTTTTGATATGATTTAAAGAGAGAATCACTTCTAGGTTGAAGAGGTTGGAATTATTCAGACCAAAAATAATCAAGACAAACATCTCCATGCCTCACCATAGGTTGATATATGCTATGATTAAAAATTATGATTTTATCATTATGAGGAAATTTAAAACACTTATGAATAGTATAAATGATTGCTTTCATGGAAGAGAGCCAAGGATGTCCCAATTCCACACAAAATTGATTCGATGTAGGAATGATAGAAAATTTAACATCTAAGCATTTAGTGCTAATATCAATAGGAAGTGTGATAGAACCAATAGAAAGACAAGAGAATCCATCAAAAACTTTAATAACCAAATCAATATCATCATATGTTATTTCATCCATGCCTCGCCATAGGTTGATATATTCTATGATTAACAGTTATCATTTTATCATTATGAGGAAATTTAAAACACTTATTAATAGTATAAGTGATCGCTTTCATGGAAGAGAGCCAAGGATGTCTCAATTCGACACAAAATCTATCCGATGTAGGAATGATAGCAAATTTAACATCTAAGAATTTAGTGCTAATATCAATAGGAAGTGTGATAGAACCAATAGCAAGACAAGAGAATCCATCAAAAACTTTAATAACCAAATCAATATCATCATATGTTATTTGATCCAATTCCAAAGTATAAAGATATTCTTCAGTTATCACATTAACCATGCAAGTTGGATCAATAAGCACTCCTTGAGAAGGGATGCCTTTTATTTTTGTAGTTATATATAACGGGCCATCAGGTGCTTTAATTGTCTCACTAGGATAAAATGTAATGCACAAGTCCTTAGGAGTTTAATTTTTGTCAACAAGGTTCACCAAATTATTAAATTCAAGATCATCAGGGGAGAAGGCAAGATAATTAATCTCAATTACATTAGTTGAATGGGAAGGTAAAGGATCAGTGTAAATTTGAAGATTTTGATTAGGAGGAGCTACTAATTTTATTTTTTTATCATTCACACCAGCAACATATATGGTATTGTTATCAATCAAGTCTTGAATCTTACTTCTCAGAGAATAACACTTTTCAATTTCGTGATTGGGTTGATAATAGTATTGGCACAAGGCTTGGTTGTATCAATTGGTTTAATAGGGGGAAGTTTCAACACATTCCTTTGTAACAATTGAGATATAATACTATGCAAAGATTCATTAAGAGGAGTGAATTATTTTCTAAAGTATTTGGAAAAAGGAGGCACACCTATCGTTGCTAATGCTACTTGAGTGTTGTTGTTGTCATTTAATTTGGTGAAACCCTTGTTTGGTTTGAACTCTGCAAATGATTATTGAGCACTTTCACTTTTATCACTTAGAGCCATTGAAGATGAAAGTTCCAATTGACTCACGGTAAGATAATAGTTGTGAATTATTGCACATAACTGAGGAAAGGAAGTAAACGCAGAAAAGAGAAGTGTATCCCTAATTTATTTTTGTAAATTAGAAATAAAAATTCTTTGAATATTTTGATCAACAACATGAAAATAAATTTGAGAATACAAATGCTTATATCTACCAATACAATCAGTCACTTTTTCTTTCACACCTTGTTTACAATGCATCAAATCAGTCAATGTAATTTTAGGACAAATATTATTGTGAAATTGTTGAATAAAAGCATTAGCCAATTGTTGAAAAGAAGTAATAGAATGAGGCAAAGAACAATACCATTGCAAAGCTTTATCCCTTAATGTTCTAGTAAACAATTTAGCCAATAATCTTTGCTCATGAGAAAAGTCACTACACAAAGTTTGAAATGTTTTAAAATGAGTCAAGGGATCACCTTTTCCATTATAAAGCTCCAATTGAGGGACTTCCACATGTTTAGGAGGGACAAATCAGACAATGCCATTGGATAATGGGCTCTCTACATCAAATGTAGGCACATTATACTTAGATTGATTCATAGAAGTTATTTGTTGTTGTAAGGAAGACACAATTTGAGATAGATTATTGATGGTAGCTTCAGTAGAAGGATTGAAATTAGACATGTTGGATTGAGGTGGGGTAACATTGTAGAATGAAGGAAGTGGTTGAGAATAAGGAAGGATATTGTTATAGGAAGGCAAGGGTTGAGAATAAGGAGGTGGAACACTATGATAGGTAGGTATGGGAGAGGATTGGGTAACAAATGGAAGACTCATGGTAGGAGGAATGATATAAGAGGAGTTTCCCCCTTGACTGACATTCATAGGTATAGGAGAAGATTGGGTAACAAATGGAAGACTCGTGGTAGGAGGAATGGAAGAAGAGGATTTGCCCCCTTGAATAACATTCATAGATATGACATTTTGTATAGAGGTATCCATGATGTTTTATGTAAATGTGGGACCAATAGACATAGGAGTAGTCAAAGGAAAGGAATGATTAACTTGACTAGGAGGTTTTGTATAACTAGGGCTTCAACATAACTGTTCATGGGCATAATATTAGAATCAACAATATGAGAAATGCCATGCAAGATATCAACACCAAGTTTATTACTTTGAACCTTTCTTTTTAATCTTTCAATCAATAGGAGAGATTCGCTTTCCGGGTATGTTGACTCATCCATTGTTGAAGATCTTCAAATTGATTGTCAATCTTATGCAATTGGTCAATGGAAACCCTAGTTAGTGATTCCTTCACATCATGAGAATTATCTAAAGAATGAGGATAAATGGGGACATTTGTTGGATTGGAAGAACCACCACTAGAAAAAGCTATCCATATTAGGCTCCATCTCCTCGGTAATTAAACCTTGGGCAGCCTTAATTCTATAAATTCTCTCACGGGGATACTATAGGTTGGACTAATAGTACTATAACTTGCTAGATATTAGTTGGTGTATTGCCATTGATGTCAACATATTCATTTTTATTCTAGTATTGTAGTTTGGTTGGATGAGTTGGCTTAGCCTGTGTGTTGTAGATGAGGTGATGTAGATTAAGGGTTTCTGGTATGGTGTCTTAGGATGGTTCACTCCCATTTGCAGAGGTCTACATAATAATTTGATATAGCTTTGTGATCCGGTATTGAGGATGTTATTAAGTTGTTTGTGTTGTTTGGTATTCTAGTTTATGCTTTGTATTGCTTCAGAATTGCAATATATTTTGTTGCAAAGGTGTGGGATGCATTCTAGATGTTGATGTGTGTTCTCAGTTCGATTGGTTCATGATTTGGATATCCACAAGAAAATATTTCAGGTTGACAGTCAGTTATGATGGTATTCTTGAGATCCGATAGAGAGATGATGATGATTATAGTAATTTGAGTTGTTACAGTTGTTATGATGCAATTCACATTTCTTGTGAATGTCTCCAGATCATCTTCTATGCGTATTGGTGGTTCACATTGATTTATGTGCATGTTATTGAAGATTTTATTGGTCTGGTGACATTCTTCGTGTTATGTGACATTCTTGGTGGTTATAGCCTGTTGTGGAAGATCAAGTCGTAGTTGTTGGAGGTGTTGCATGTTTGCGGTATTGATTTGGGTCTAGACTATGTCTTAGCCAACATTTTTTTGGTCCCCATGTATTGTTGTAGTGTGTGAGGTTATTATTTTATAATTTGTATTAAGGGTTTAGCTGACCTTGAAATAGAGGTTGAGGGTTTGTATAAATAAATGTAATAATCATGTAATATGTATGTATGTGTTGTATCTGTGAGTGTATGATCGAATAAGTGTGTGAACAAGTGATTTGATCTTTCAGAAGTATGAAGGAGAAGAGAAGTGTTGCAGAGCAAATTGTTTGCTTAACCAGAACTGTACTCAGACATATGGAGATGTTATTTTCACAGTTCATGTAATCTAGATTGCCGTTTGAATGCTTTTGTAAGTTAGTGAGACTTTGTGTAAGGCATTGAACCTTCACTTAAGGTTGTAGCCTTTCTGGGTTTCTTATATTGAGCAGTGAGCTCTAGGCAGTATGCCTGAATGCATGTGCATTCCCCATTGTAATATTTTCATTTACTCCTAACAGGGTATTTTCTCATTGTGGGTAGGTTCCCATTGTGTTTTTTTCCTTTAACTAGGTTTTCCACGTCAAAAATATTGGTGTTATATACATTATTGATGTGGAGTTGTTTCATGCTTTAACTGTTAATTATCAGATCTATTTTGTGGTTTAAATGGAAGTGATTTTTTATGGAAATGGATTCACCCCCACTCTCAGTTTGTTGCATTTTTGCCAACAATTGGTATTAGAGCTAGATCCTCTGGAAGAAGTTTGACCGCTTGAGGAGATCTGGGATGACAACCTTTTCTGTTAAGAAGGATAGTATGAGATTTGATGGAACAAAATACACTATCTGGAAGAGCCGGATGCAATGTCATTTGAGATGCATTGGAGAAGAGTACTAGAAGATTATTAAGAATGTATATAATGTTCCTCTGAATGGTCCTACTACTCTAGATGAGATAAAGGAAGCAAAATACAATATCAGAGCTAAGGAAGAATTGTTGTGTGCCTTATCAGATTCTGAGATGACTAATGTGATGGACTTAGAGACTACTCACGAGATCTAGATAACATTGGAGACCTTGCATGAAGGTGATAGCCATGTGAAGATTGATAAGTTGCAGAGATTGAAGGGTAAATATGAGAACCTGAAGATGGGTGAAGATGAGAACATTACTTCTTTTATGCAGAAAGTGAATGAGCTTGTGTGTGGAATCAAATATGTCGGTGGAGTATTAGAAGAATCTAAGATTGTTGCTAAACTATTGAGATCCTTTCTTCCTTCATACAAACATGAAATTATTGCTATTGATGAGATTTGGACTGTGAAAAATGTGACAAGAGACATGCTGATTGGTAAGCTTGTTGCTTTTGAGTTGAGTGAGTTTGGAGACTCTCTTCCTAAGACTGAATCTGCATTCAAAGCTACATTTTTTGAGAAGCAGAGATATGATCTGGGAGGAAGTTCTACAAGATTTTATATATATGAGAAAGAGATGAAAGATATGGAAGATGAAGAAAGAGAGCATGAGGAGCTTGAAGCAATTATTGCCAAAAGATTGACTAAAGGTGTCGGTAAGTATGAAGGAAAGTTACCTCTTAAACGTTTTTCATGCAATAAGATAGGACATTTTGCATCAAGGTGTCCCAAAAGAGATAGAATTCCTAAGAAGCCATTTAAGCCATATAAGCCTAAGTATTAGAAGAAGTGTTATTATGCTATTGATGAAGGTGTGACAGATGATGATTCGAATAAGGGAAATTTGGGAGATGATTTTGTGTTCATCGCTATCAAGGAAGATGATCCTGTAACTACAGATTCTACAAGCTACATTTATGAGGAGAAAGTTTTAGCTGCTAAAGTTGAGGAGAAAGATGAATGGGTAATTAATAGTGGTTGTTCTCATCATATGATAGGTGACAAGAGTAAATTTTTAAACTTGGAAATGTATGATGGTGGTATAGTAAGATTTGGTGATAACAAAGCTTGTGTAATCCACGGTAGAAGCTCTATTTCTCTTGATGATGTGTTGTATGTTGAAGGTTTAAAGAATAATCTTTTTGAGTGTTGGTCAGATGGTTGATAAGGGATATAACTTGCAATTAAATAATGGTAAATGTGAAATCTTGAGTATCTCTGAAATTGAGATTGCATCAGGAACAAAGACTAAAGGTAATATCTTTCACTTGAATGCTGGTGGTAAAAGTTGTTTGATTTCTCAGGTTGATGAAAGTTGATTATGGCATAAAAGGATGTGTCATGTAATTTTGATTGTATGGTTAAGATAAGTTATACTCAAGAAGTGAGAGATCTACCAAAGTTAATAAAGCCTTCTAATCCTGTATGTAAGGAATACCAGTTAGGGAAGAAGACAAGAGTTACTTATAAGAGAAAACAATATAATTCTAATGGATTTTTGAATCTTGTCCATACTGATCTGTGTTGTCCTTATAGAGTGAGAAGCTTGTAGGGTGACAAGTATTTCACGTTTTTGATTGATGATTATTCAAGAATGATGTTGGTTGCCTTGTTAAGGGAGAAATCTGAAGCATTGGAGAAGTTCATGATTTTCAAAGCTAGAGTTGAAATTGAGACTGGATTGAAGCTAAAATGTCTGAGATTTGACAGGGGTGGAGAATTCACTTCCGATGAGTTTAATACATATTGTGAAGAACATGGAGTTAAGCGATAGTTATATTCTCCTAGGACACCACAATAGAATGTTGTTGTAAAGAGGAAGAATAAAATAGTTCAAGAAGCTACTAGAACCATGATGATTTAAGGAAATGCTCTACATGTGTTTTAGAGAGACGCTGTGAGTATTGTTGTATAAACTCTTAACCGGGTAAATGTCAAAGGCGATAGTGGTAAGAATCCTTATGAGTTATGGTTTGCTCATGCTCCTACTATTAGATATTTCAAAAATTTTGGTAGTAAATTCTATATCAAAAGAGATAAAGATCTTGGAAATTTTGATGCTAGATGTAATGAAGGAATCTTTCTTGGTTATTCTACTAAAATTGAGACCTATCGATGTTATAATAAAATATTTAAAAATATGGTTGAAAGTGCTAATGTGAAGGTTGTTGAAGGTAATATAAGATAGATTAAATCTTGAGGATATGATTTTGATGATCAGGATGCTAGTTCAGATAAAGGAAAGCAAGTGCAGACCCAAAGTCAAGTTCTGACTGCTTCGGAAAAGCCTAAGATTGAAGGTGCAGATGCTAGTACAAAAGAATAAATTCAAGATCCCATAATTCAATTAAATCCTAAAACTCCAAGGTATGTGAGGTTGAATCATTAAAAAAATCAGATTATTGGTGATAAGAATAAAGGCGTGATGACTAGAAGAAGACTAGTTGAGGAAAATTGTTTATTTTCTAAGATTGAGCCTAAGAATGTTGATGAAGCTTGTAAAGATGAAAATTGGATAAAGGCTATGGAAGAAGAATTGAATCAAATTGAGAAAAATAATAAATGGATTCTTGTTCCTAGACCAAAGGATAAAAATGTAATTGGAACTAAATGGGTATTCTGAAATAAGTTGAATGAACATGGTTAAGTTGTTCAGAATAAAGCTAGAATTGTGTGTAAGGGCTATTCCCATATGGAAGGAATTGATTATGATGAGACTTTTGCTCTGGTATCTAGAATTGAAGTTGTTAGATTATTTCTTTCCTATGCTACTCACAAAGATTTCAAGGTTTATCAAATGGATGTCAAATCAGCCTTTCTTAATGGTGAACTGGAAGAAGAAGTCTACATTGAGCAACTGGATGGATATTAACTGACAAATAAAAAGGACATGGTTTGTTGGTTGAAGAAAGAATTGTATGGATTGAAGCAAGCCCCTAGAGATTGGTATGCCAAATTGGACAAGTACTTGATGAAGCTTGGATTCAATAAAGGTACTGCTAATAGTAATCTTTATTTCAAAATTGATCAGAATAACATCTTGATTGTTGAAGTTTTTGTTGATGACATTATCTTTGGAGGAAATGATTTCCTATGTAAGAAATTTTCTGAAGAGATGCAGAATGAATTTGAGATGTCTATGATTGATGAAATGAAATTCTTTCTAGGATTGTAAATCACTCAGTTGGAAAAAGCTATTTTCATATCTCAATCTAAATATGTGAAAGAATTGTTGAAGAAATTTGGTTTTAAGGATTCTAAACCTATTGGTACACAAATGGTGACTGAATGTAAGTTGACAAAGGATGATAATTCACTGAAAGCTAATCAAACCACATATAGATCTATGATTGGTGGTTTATTGTACTTGATTTAGACTAGACCCGATATAATGAATGTTGTGTGTCATGTTGCTATATTTCAAGTCGATCCTAATGTTGGCAACAATAATGAAGGAAAATTGAGAGGGGGGGTGAATCAATTTTCACCATTATAAGCAAATTAAGCACAATCTGAGATTTCAATCAACTGCAACAAGAATAGAAATAGAAACAAATAACACTAAGATTATGATGTGGAAAACCCAGTTAAGGGAAAAACCATGGTGGGAACCTATCCATAATGAGATGATACTCTATAGAAGTATGTGTAAATATTACAATGGAGAATGCACATGCATTCAGGCACACTACATAGAGCCCACTGCTCAAAATATAATGACCCAGAAGGCTCCAACCCTCAAGGAAGGTTCACTACCTTACAAAATTGATTGGACTACAATCCGGATTATATGAACTGCAAAAATAACATCTTCTTATGCTTGATGACAGTTCAGGTTAAGCTCATTTGTTTACCCTGCAACAATCTTTGCTTAATACACCATATTGAAAGATAAATTTGCTTATGCACACATACACCACTCTCTAATAATGCAGAAACAACAACCACACAAATTGCATGAATCTAACACCTATTTAAACAATTCATCAACCTTGACTACAAGGCCGACCAAATCCTCAACCCTCAATTACAAATTACATCACACAATACATAATTAAACCACCAGACCAATATAAGGTCATAGATGACATAGCATGGGCGTAAACAAAATCTCCGAACATGCATCACCACGAAAAATCCCACCAAGATTAACTGCAACACGTTACACTATCAGAAATATCACATAACACAAAGAATATCACCGATTCAGCAAAATCACCAATACTGTGCACAATGATCAATACGGACCATCACAAAAAATAGGAAATGATCAAGAAACACCAACAAGAATGTTAGAACCATCCATAATAGCTGCACCAACACCACTTATTCAAATCTTCATCATCAACATGCTAACACTCAAGAACACTTAACAACAACAATTCTAACTAGAAAGATGGCTTGTGGAGAACCAAATGATGAACCATCTCAAATGAAGATATACATGAATATCCAAAACATTCTCCCAAATACGCAACCAAAGATATGATCATGCTAGAACACAATGGATCAAATACCAAAATCTGCAACCCATTGAACAAAAAGACTAAGCTTCAAACTAGATCAAATAATATGACCAAGTAAACTTCTAGATCACTAAAACTAATAAAGAATGAAGTATTCCAACATCCCAAATAGATAAACCATCCATATCAACGTAAAGAAAAAATTGGATCATCAAATAAATTTATACAACACCAGAACATAAGAGTATGTTGACATCAATGACAACAACATATCCTAGCAGCAACAATATCCAACAATCTCCCCCTTTGGCGTTGATGGAAACATATGAATATGAAAAACAATCAATGCAAAGGAATATATCAAAACCAACAATCTTAACAAACTCCCCTTAAGATCATGCACACAATGTTTAAGAGATAAATTAGTTTTTCACATGCCTCTCTCCCCCTTTGACAGTAATGCCAAAGACAGAATATAAATTATGCTTCTCTCTGCCAATACAGGATAATCTCTCCCCAAAACTCTTCCTCTAAGAAGGAAAATCTCCCCATTAGGATATACTCACAACTGAATCACATACTAACTACTTTAGTTGAGTAGCTACACCAACTCATCAACCCAAATAAAAAGATAAGGCTCTGAAATCCACCAGATTGATGGAACACCATGCATCTAGTTCTCATCAGGAGGGGTAGAGACCCCTAACTTGTCTCTCAAATAGAAAAATGTATCTGTAGGCAAAGGCTTAGTGAAAATGTTTTTAATATGATCCTTTGTAGATACATATTCCAATCTAACTTCCGTATCATTGAGTTTCTCCCTCTAGAAGTGATACTTAATTGATACATGCTTTGTTTTAGAATAAAATACCAGATTCTTGGAAATATTGATAGCAGTTGTATTATCACAATAAATAATAGTAGGCTCATCATACACAACTCTAATATCCCTCAACATTTGCTTCATCCAAACTACCTAAGTACAGTTGCTAGCACCAACAATGTATTCAACTTCAGCAGTAGATAAAGATACAACATCTTGTTTCTTACTAGACCATGAAATCAACTTCTTTCCTAAAAAGAATGCTCCACCAATGGTGCTCTTCCAGTCATCAACATAACCTTCCCAATCAGCACCAGTGTAGGCACACAATAGGAAATCATCATTCTTCGGATACCATAGACTATAGTCAATAGTCCCCTTCAGATATCTGAAAAATTATCTTCACAATAGCAACATAAGTCTCTATAGGATCAACTTGAAATCTATCACAAAGACAAACAAAATGCATAATATCTAGTCTAGTCTGAGTTAAGTATAACAATCCACCGACCATAGATCTATACAAAGTCTAATTAACTTTATGAGATTCATCATTCTTAGACAATTTTCTTCTAGTCACCATAGGAGTTCCAACAGGTTTAGAATCAGCTAACCCAAACTTCTTCAACAATTCCTTCACATACGTAGATTGAGAAATGAAAATACCTTTACCAGTCTAAGTAATCTACAATCTTAAGAAGAATATAATCTCACCCATCTTAGACATCTCAAATTCCTTTTGCATATCATCAACAAACTTCATACTCAAATCATCATCTCCTCCAAAAATGATATCATCAACAAAGACTTTAACAATCAACATGTTAGCATTATTAACCTTAAATTATAAATTACTATCAACTATACCTTTACAAAATCTCAACTTCTTTAAGTATTTGTCTAATATAGCATACCAGGCTCTAGGGGCTTGCTTAAGTCCATAGAGATCTTTCTTCAATTTGCATACCATATCTCCTTCATCTGATAATGAAAATCCATTTGGTTGCTCAATATATACTTCTTCTTCCAAATCTTCATTCACAAAGGCTGACTTGATATACATCTGATATGCCTTGAAATTATTGTAAGTAGCAATCTAACAGCTTCAATTCTAGCTACAGGAGAAAAAGTCTCCTCATAATCAATTCCTTCCATCTGAGAACATCCCTTGCATACCAATCTCGCTTTGTTTCTAACAACCTCACCAGCTTCATTCAATTTATTTCGGAACACCCACTTACTGCAAATTACATTCTTGTCTTTAGGTCTCAGAACAAGCTCCCAAGTGTTGTTCTTCTCAATCTGATTCAACTCTTCTTCCATTGATTTTATCCAATTCTCATCTTTACATGCTTCTTCAACATCTTTAGGTTCAATATTTGAAATCAAGCATATCTCTTCAGCAACAATCCTTCTCCTAGTCATCACACCTTTATTCTTATCACCAATAATCTGATTTTTCGAATGATTCAATCTTACATACCTTGGAGTCTTTTGATTATTCTGATTCTCGGGCTCTTGCCCTTCTTCACTGGTAGTAGCAATATCCAGATTGACTATCTCCACCGAATTATTCTACTTCAAGATATCAGTCTGCAAAAGCTTAGGAACAACATCAAAATCATCAAAATCATAGCTGCATGCTTTGATTTGTTTTCCAAGATATTCATCAACCTTCACATTTGCACTCTCCACTATCTTTCTCAGTCTATTTTTTTAACATCATTAGGTGTTGTTGTTAGTAGAATATCCCAAGAAGATTCCTTCATCACATCTTGCATCAAACTTTCCTATATCCTCATCTCTCTTGGTATAACATTTACTTCCAAAAAATATGAAATATCTAACTATAGGAACATGACCAAACCATAACTAATAAGGAGTTTTGCTGGAATCATCTCTAATATGTACTCCGTTGAATGTGTAAACAAAATTGCTAACAACTTCTCTCCAAAAGGTCTATGCAACATTTTCTTCAATCAACATAGTCCTGGAAACATCCAAAATAGATTTGTTATTCCTTTCAATAAATCCATTCTATTGAGGGGTTCTAGGAGCAGATAAATATCTTCTAATTCCATTCCTCTCAAAAAATATATCAAAATCTCCTGCTGTAAATTCTCCTCCTCTGTCAGATCTCAGTGATTTCAGTTTCAACCTTGTCTCAGTCTCCACTCTAATTTTGAATATCTTGAACTTCTCCAATGCTTTTGATTTCTCTCTTAGAAATGTAACCCACATCATCCTAGAATAATCATCAATTAACAACATGAAATATATGTCACCTTGCATGCTTCTCATTCTAGTAGTACCACACAAGTCAATATGCACCAGATCTAACAATCCATTAGATGAATAGAACTTACTCTTAAATGAAGTTTTTGTTTTCTTCCCCATCTAACATTCCTTACATATTGGATTAGCAAGATTCACAATCTTAGGCAAATCTCTAACAACTTGAGTAGAAATTATCCTTATCATGCAATCAAAATTAACATGACACATTCTCCTATGCCATAACCAACTTTCTTCAATTTGAGAAATCAAACAAATTTTCTCACCAACATTCAAGTGAAAGATATTACCTTTAGTATTAGTACCTAATGCAATCTCTACATTAGAGGCATTTAGGATCTTGCATTTACCATTCTTGAATTGAAAATTATATCCCTTGTCAACCATGTGTCTAAAACTCAAAAGATTATGCTTCAAACCTTCAACATATAAGACATCATCGTATTATGATTACCATTGAAAGATATAGAACCTCTACCACAAATCACACAAGCTTTATCATCCCAAAATCTCACTATGCCACCATCATACCTTTCCATACTCACAAATTTACTTTTATCACCCATCATATGATGTGAACAACAACTGTCAATCACCCATTCATCTTTCTCTTCAATCTTAGTAGCCAAATCGTTTTCCTCAACAATGCAACTTGTAGGAATCACTAGTACCAGATCATCTTCCTTGATAATAATAAATACAAATTTGTCTTCTGAATTCCCATTCTCTAATTTTTCATCTATCACACCTTCATTAGAAACATAATAGCATCTCTTCTGATTTTTTAAATTCTAGTAGGGCTTATAGGGCTTATCATTCTTTTCATGCTTCTCATATCTATCATACTTATTAGATCTATCATGTCTTTGAAATTTATCATGCTTATTATATTTAGACATTCTCTCAGAGCACCTAGAAGCAAAATATACTATCTTATTACAAGAAAAACATTTCAAAGGTAACTTTCCACCATACTTACCAGCTCCCTTAGGAAATCTCTAAGCAATAAGGGCTTCAAGCTCATCCAATTGTCTTTCTTGCTCTTCCATCTCTCTCTTCTCTCTTTCATATCTGTATACCCAACATGAACTTTCTCCTGGATCATACATCTGATTCTTGGATACAAAGTCTCTGAATGCAGTCTCATATTTACCACGTGATTCTCCAAGTTCACTCAACTCAAATGCAGCAAGATTTCCAACCAACATGCCTCTGGTCACTGTAGTCACACTCTAGTTTCCATCAATAGTAGATACTTTATGCTTGTAAGAAAGAGGCAATGATCTCAACACCTTAGCAAGAATCTCATCTTCTTCAAGGGTTCCACCGAAATATCTGATGTTCATGACAAGCTCATTCACCTTAGCCATAAATGATGTTATGTTTTCATCTTCTCCTATCTTTAATGATTCATACTTCCCTTTCAAACTCAACAACTTAACAACTTTAACTTGCACATCTCCTTTATACAAGGTCTCTAGCTTCTTCCATATCTGATGTGCAGCCTTCAAACCTATCACATTAGTCATCTTTGAATCAGTCAAGGAACTCAACAATGCTTCCTTAGCTCTTATATTATGTTCAACATCCTTGATCTCAGCAGCAGTGACCAGTCCATTCTGAGGAAAATTGTAGATATTTTTTGTAATCTTCCAATACTCATCTCCAAGACATTTCAATAAACTTCCATCAAATCTCAGACTCTCCTTCTTGAACACATAAGCTGCCATCTTGGATCTCCTCAAGCGATTAAACTTCTTCTAGAGGATCTATCTCTGATACCAATTGTTGGCAACAACAATGAAGGAAAACTGAGATGGGGGTGAATCAATTTTCACCAGAATAAGCAAATTAAGCACACTACCTAGAGATCACTGCTCAAAATATAATGACTCAAAAGGCTCCAACCTTCAAGGAAGGTTCACTACCTTACAATACTGATTGGACTATAATCTAGATTACATGAATTGCAAAAATAGCATCTCCTTATGCTTGATGATAGTTCCAATTAAGCTCATTTTTCTGCCCTACAACAATCTCTTCTCAATACACCATACTAAAAGATAAATTTTCTTATGTGTACATATATCACTCTCTGATAATGCAGACACAACAACCACACAAATTACTTGAATCAAACACTTATTTATACAATTCATCTACTTTGACTACAAGGTTGACCAAACCCTCAACCCTCAATTACAAAATTACATCACATGATACATAAGTAAACCATGGGGACAATATAAGGTCATAGATGACAGCATGGGCCTAAACCAAATATCCAAACATGCATCACCACTGGAAATCCTGCCAAGATTAACCACAACACGTTACACTATCAAAAATACCGCATAACACAAATAATATCACCAGATCAGCAAAATCACCAATACCGTGCACAATGATCAATGAGGACCATAAAAAAAGGAAATGATCAAGAAACACCAACAAGAATGTTAGAACAATCCGTGATAGCTACACCAACACCGCTTATTCAAATCTTCATCAATCAACACACTAACACTCAAGATCACTTAACAATAGCAATTCAGACTAGAAGGATGACTTTTGGAGAACCAAATCATTAACTATCTGAAATGAAGATACACATGAATATCCAAAACATTCTC
Source organism: Cryptomeria japonica (assembly GCF_030272615.1). NCBI lineage: Eukaryota > Viridiplantae > Streptophyta > Pinopsida > Cupressales > Cupressaceae > Cryptomeria > Cryptomeria japonica. The sequence goes on along the minus strand of NC_081406.1, from coordinate 297,138,995 downwards.
CCAAATACACAACAAAAGATATGATCATACTAGAGCACAATGGATCAAATACCAAAATCTACCAACCATTGAACATAAAGACTAAACTTCAAACTGAATCAAATAATATGATGAAGTAAACTTCCAGATCACTAAAACCAATAAGGAATGAAGTATTATAGAATCCCAAATAGATAAACCAGCCATATCAACTTAAAGAAAACACGTGATCATCAAACAACTTTCTGCAACACCAGAACACAAGAGTATGTTGACATTAATGACAACAACATATACTAGCAGCATAAATATCCAACACCTAAGGAATCTCATGTTACTACTATTAAGAGGATATTCAGATATTTGAAAGGGACAGTTGATTTTGGTTTGTGGTATTCTAAGAATGATGACTTCTTTGGGTTCTTTTACAGATGCTGATTGGGCAGGTGATGTTGATGACCAAACAAGTACTACTGGTGGTGCATTCTTTTTGGGTAAGAAGTTGACCTCTTGGGTGAGCAAGAAGCAAAATACTATTTCCTTATCTACTGTAGAGGTTGAATACATTGTTGCTGCTAGCAATTGTACTCAGGTAATTTGGATGAAGCAGAAGTTGAAGGATATAAGATTTATTTATAATGAGCCTATTGATATATACTGTGATAATTCAAGTGCTATCAAATTCAAATAATCTAGTGTTGCATTCCAAAACAAAGCATATATCAATCAAGTTTCATTTCTTGAGAGAGAAGGTGAATGAGAAAGAGGTCAAAAGTTAGGGGTGATTTCCCTCTTCCAATGAGAACTAAGGTGCATGGATTTGCATTTGTCTGGTGAACTTCACAGATATATTTTATGCTCTGGATTGATGAGTGAGGCTACTACTCAATGGGAGTAGTTAGTATTGGTGTTTAGTTCTGATGATTTGTGAAGCCAATTCAAAGGGGAAGGAATCCTCATTCTCAAGCCTTTGTCATTGATGTCAAAGGGGGAGAGAAGCATGTGAAAAACCTTGAAGTATTTTGAGTTGTTTGGAGCTAATCCTTATGATTTTGAGGGTGTTGGTAATTTGGAGGAATTGATTATGTGTTGCATTGATGTTTTGTCATTTATGTCAACACTAGCTATCTTGGCTGCTTTACCGGTATCCTTTTGGTCCCGATAGGTTGTTTGGTTTCTGGTTGGTTAGATCATGATGATCCGGTATACTCCAATATGTTTTGGCTTATGGAATTGGCTTAGATCTACTATTCCAGCTACTCAGATTCATGTTTAGTCAGTTGGTTTTGATTTGGTGATTAGATGCTATCTTATATGCTAGCAAGCCTGGTTTTTTGATCCAGTGAGGGTTTCATCGACAGAGCTTTATTGAAGATCTTTTGATATTATGCATATGTGGTGTTGGTGCGGCTTCTAGTAGAAATTTGAGATGTTGATGGTGATCATGTTAGATAATTGTCTCATTGGGATAATTTCTTTAGCATGTGTGGATGTAAATTGGGTCAGGTTCTATCTAGGTTATGGAGCGACTTAATGTAACATGTTTTTCGATCTTCTCGATGTGTTTCCAGAATGTCTTATGGGTTGGATAATATTTTTTTGGTCTTAGGCCGACATGTTTTGTAATAATGCAATTGCTTTATTGTCTGGTGGTTGACCTTATTGTTTGTGATCGAGGGTTTGTATATATATGATGTAAGATCTCACTGTAGATCATATGTAAGGATAATAAGGATGATATAGGAGTGAATAATGTAATAATCATTCATGCAAAGGATTTGGTCAATCATTGGTGATCGAGTTGGGTTTATGCAAGAAGATTAAGTCCTCCAGTATTGAGCTTAACTAGAACTATACTCCGATATATGAGATGCTATCATTGCAATTCATTCTTTCTTCTAGATTGTAGTCTAGATTTTTATGTAGTCAGTGAGACTCCTTTTGTAATGAGTAGTGTGCTCTAGGTCATTGGCCTTCCTACAAGTGTAGGCCCTTCAATTTGTAATCACATACTTACTGTAGAAGTATTATCTAACTGTGGGTAGGCTTCCCATCGTGATTTTTCCCTATACCAAGTTTTCCACGTACACATCTTTGTGTCATGTGGATGGTATTTATTCTCTAATTGTTGCTTATGCTTAATTAGTATATTTGTTATTTTGGTAATTGGTTTATGTATTCTAGAATTGATCTTTTGGGTTCCGATATTAAAGTTTTAAATGCTTAAGGTTTTGGTAATCTGGTGACAACTGATTTACACCCCCCCTCTCAGTTATCTTCCGGTTATTTGAATTGTCTAACAATTGGTATCACAGTTCTGGTCCTCTCCACAAAAGCTTAACTGCTTGAGGAAGATCCTATGGCAACTAACAGTTCAAGTTCAACTAGTTCATCTGCTGCTATCTTTCAAAGTGAAATTCCTAGGCTTGATGGAACAAATTACAAAGTATGGAAGATTTGGATGGAGACTCATCTGATATGTCTTGGTAAGGAAATTTTGGAAATCATAGAGAATGGGGTTACTCCTTTTAATCTGGCATCTGGAAATCCTCCTCGGACAAACTTGGATAAGGAGATTGAGAATGATTGTAGATATAGAGAAGCCCTCTTGTGTGTGCTTTCTGATCATCAAATAATGGGATTGACTGACAAATCAACATCAAAGGCTATATGGGACAAGTTGGAGACTCTTAGTGAAGGTGATCCTACTGTTAAGATTGTGAAACTTGATGGTTACCAGGTGAGATATGAAAACTTGAAGATGAAAGAAGATGAAAGGATTAGTGCATTCATGAAAAGGGTAGATGAAATTGTTATGCGAATTCTATGTTGTGATGGATCTCTGAGTGAAGATGAAATAGTTTCTAAGGTTATGAGAGCTTTGCCAACGACTCATAAGATGAAGGCTACTACAATTAATGAATTGATAACAATGGCTAATACTTCTGTCAATAGAGATACCTTGGTTGGGAAATTATCTACTTTTGAGCTTGAAGAATTTAGACCTTCTGGAGTTGTGAAGTTTGAACCTGCTTATCATGCATTTACATCATCAACCGACAAGCAAGATTGGAAAGCTTTCTATGTGAAGGAATTGGATGATATGAAAAGAGAAGATGAATAATATGAGCAACTTGAAGCCCTATTTGCTAGAAGAGTACCTAAAGGACCGGTAGGAAGTAAGTATGAAGGAAAATCACCTTTTAAATGTTTTGCATGTAATAAGATAGGTCATTTTTCATCTAGATGTCCTAAAAGGAATTCAAGATTTGAAGAAAGAGATAGAATATATTTTAAGCCTAACCCTGGATATCATAACAAGCATAAGTACAAGAAAAATAGAGATAAATTATGCTACATTGCGGATCAGGAAGGTGTGACTGATTCAAATGATGAACCGACATAAGACTTTGCTAGTGGTTCCAACAATAGAAAGGAATGGGTGTTCCTGGCTATCAAGGAAGATGTTCTAGTACTGGAAGAAAATGTACCAGAAGAGAAGGCTCTTGCTGCTAAAATTGAAGATAAGGATGCATGGGTAATTAACAGTAGATGTTCACATCATATGACTGGAGATAAAAGGAAGTTTATATCTTTGCAAGAATTTGATGGTAGCCTAGTTAGGCTTGGACATGACAAAGCATGTATGATTAAAGGAAAAGGAACTATATTATTAGATGGTAAGCACAATACTGATGATGTTTATTATGTTGAAGGTTTAAGGCATAATCTTTTGAGTGTACAACAATTGATGGATAAGGGATTTCAATCACAATTCAGGATGGAAAATGCAAAATCATTAATAGATCTAGATTGGAGATTGCAAAAGGTAATATATTTCATTGGAATTCCGGTGAGAAGACATTTTTAATTGCACAAATTGATGAGAGTTGGATATGGTATAAAATTATGTCATGTGAATTTTGATTGCATAGTAAAGATCAATTTAGCTAAGGTAGTTAGAGATATACCTAAGGTTGTGAAGCCCTATAATCAGGCATGTAAAGATTGTCAAATGGGAAAATGAGTCAGAACCTCTTTTAAGAGTATACAAGACAAATCTAATGATGTTCTTGATCTTATTCATACTGATTTGTGTGGCCTTGCTAGAATCAAAAGTTTTCAAGGTGATAGATATTTTATGCTAATCATTGATGTGTTAGGATTCCCACAGATACTGAGAAGGGGGGGGGGTGAATCAGTATCTAACCAGTTAAAAGATTTTCTTAACTTAAAACATGTAAAGCATATCAATACCGTATACCGGTAAACAAGAAAAAATGTAATATACAGAGATAACAAAAACCACATGAAAAACACACCATAACACAGTAGTTTAATGAGGAAACCCGGTGTGAGAAAAACCTCGGTGGGATTTCTGACCCAATATTCACTTACTGGCCAATAAGAGAATATTACTGCTACAAGAGGGGCCTATACATGTAGGAAGGCCAAGTGCCTAGAGCTCACTGCTCAATTACAAAATGGGAAGTCTCACTGACTTACAAAATGGATTATATAAATCCAATGTCTTGTACTGCTTCAAAATAGCATCTACTATGCCAGATCCAATACCTGTTTATAGCTCTACTTCATACATAAACCCTTAACCTATAATTCGCATGATAGATCTGCCTTATTTCGCCTATATATTTTCTTCCATCTATTACAAAATGTTATACAATGATCTCTTATATATATGAGTCATTTTACAACTTGCCAAGTCGGCTTACAATGATTTTACAATAATTAACAAAATATATTACAAACAAAATTCATGTCGGCTTCTGTGCCGGTATGCTTCCTTTTACTACTGGTGGTCTCTATGCCGGTGTAGAGTCGTTCTTTGCCGGTGCCAGTAAATTGTCTTGCCAGTGTCATAGGATTGTAAGGTTTCCATCAATGACAAAACCTTCAATCACCTACAATATCTCATTGGAGTGTGCATTTTCCAACATGATGATTATTCTAGAATGATGTAGGTAACTTTTCTAAGGGAGAAATCTAAGGCTTTTGAAAAGTTTAAAATCTTTAAAGCTAAATTTAAAACTAAGACAAGATTGAAGATTAAGTGTTTAAGGCTAGATCATGGTGGAGAATTTACATTCGTTGAGTTTAATAACTTTTGTGAGAAGCATGGCATAAGGAGACAATTTTATGCTCCCCGGACACCTCAACAAAATGAAGTTGTGGAAAGAAAGAACAAAACTATCTTGGATGCTACTAGAACCATGATAATGGAAGCTAATCTACCTCATATATATTGGAGAGAAGCATCAAGCACAACTGTTTATACATTCAACAGAGTTCATATCAAAGGTGAAACCAGTAAGACATCTTATGAATTATGGTTTGGCAATACACCTACAGTTAAGTATTTCAGAATCTTTGGTAGTAAATGTTATATAAGAAGAGTTTATTTCATTGGCAATTTTGATCCTAGATGTGATGAGGGAAAATTTGTTGGTTATTCTAATGAAAGAAAAGCATATAGATGCTATAACAAGAGATTGCAGAGAATAGTGGAGACACAAATGTCAAGGTGGATGAGCTGAATTAAAGTCAAATCAAAGTTTTTGAGCAAGAACCAGTAGTGGAAATGATCATAACTAAACTGGTAACGCCTTTATCGGAACAAAATGTTGAGCCAGTTACTCTGGCAGTATCAGAAAATTCAATAGTAATTGAAGAACAGGAAAGAGGAATAGAGAATCGGAAGACTCCTAGGTATGTAAGGTTGAATCATTCAAAAGATTAGATCATTGGGGATAAAAACAATGGAGTGATGACAAGAAGAAGAATCAAAGCTAGTGAGGTATGTTTAATTTCTCAAGTTGAACCGGTATTAGTAATTGAAGCATGTAAATATGAATATTGGATGAAAGCTATGGAAGAAGAATTAGATCAGATAGAGAAGAATAACAAATGGATTTTAGTTCCCCGACCTAAAAATAAGAATGTTATTTGAACTAAATGGGTTTTTAGGAATAAATTAATTGAAGATGGACAAGTTGTGAGAAATAAAGATATATTGGTTTGTAAAAGATATTCTGAGAAGGGAGGAATTGATTATGGTGAAACTTTTGCACCTGTAGCTAGGATTGAAGTTGTAAGACTATTTCTTGCCTATGTTGCACATAAAAAATACAAGGTTTATCAGATGGATGTTAAGTGTGCCTTTTTGAATGGGGATCTTGATGAGGAAGTTTATATTAAGCAACCTAATGATTTTTCACTTTCAGATGATAAAAACATGGTTTGCAGGTTAAAGAAAGCCTTATATGGATTGAAATAGGCACCTAGAGCTTGGTATGCAAGGTTGGACAAATATCTTGTAAAGCTTGGTGTCACTAAAGGTAACGCTGACAGTAATCTATATTATAAAGTCACTAATTATGATATACTGATTATTGAGGTCTTTGTTGATGACATCATTTTTGGAGGTGAAGATAAGTTGTGTATGGAATTTTCTAAAAATATGAAGAATGAATTTGAGATGTCTATGATTGGGGAAATGAATTTTTTCTTAGGTTTGTAGATTACTCAAATTGATAAAGGTATTTTCATATGTCAAAATAAGTATGTTAGGGAGATGTTGAAAAAATTTGGTATGGAAAACTCTAAACTGGTTAGGACTCTTACGGTTACCAGTGAAAAATTGACAAGGAAAGATGAATCAGCACTAGTAAATCCTACAAGATACAAGTCTATGATTGGAGGTCTACTATATTTGACTCAAACTAGACTGGATATAATGAATGTTGTTTGCATTGTATCAAGATATCAAAGTGATCCTAGAGAAAATCATGAGAGTGTGGTGAAAAGGATTTTTAGATACTTACAAGGAACATCTAAATATGGTTTGTGGTACCCTAAAGATGATGACTTTACTTTGTGTGCATATACAGATGCAGATTGGGTAGGTGATGTTGATGATCAGAAAAGTACTTCTGGTGGAGCTTTCTTTCTTAGAAAGAAACTTATTTCATGGATCAGCAAGAAACAATCATGTACTTCTTTATGTACTGTTGAAGCCGAGTATGTTGCTACTGCTACTAACTATACACAAGTTCTATGGATGAAGCAAATATTAAAGGATATAAGAGTTTTTTACAATGGACCGATAGTTATTCATTATGATAACTCTGTTGCTATAGACATATCAAAGAATTCCGTATTTCACTCTAAGACAAAGCACATCTCTCTCAAGTATAACTTTTTGAAGGAGAAGGTGGAAGAAAATGAAGTTAGACTAGTTTATGTGAACACTAAAGAGAAGATTACAGACATCTTCACTAAACCTTTGCCCAAAGAATCATTTGAGTACCTAATAGACAGATTAGGGGATTATGTCGCTCCGACAGAAAACTGATTGATGCTATTTGGCATCAATCTGGTATGCATTATCATATATATTATTCATTCTGGATTGATGTGGTGATGCTACTACTCAGGCGGAGTAGTTAGTTTTATGATTCAGTGGTTTTTTATTTTGCTTTGATATTTATGTCAGATCTCTGGCATTGATGTAAAAGGGGGAGAAATTTCTAGAACTTAACTTCATCTATAGGGAGAATATGGATAAGAACTTCATTGCTATATTCTTGTGTGGGAGATTTGTTTGGCATTTCTTGGCACTTGGATGTTTTTCACATCTAGTGTTGCCATCAATGCTAAAGGGGGTGTTATCACTGTTTTTTAAATTTGGGTTCTTTCCCCATAATTGGCTATGGTTCTTTGAAAATATTCGTAGGGTGTCGCCCCAAATGCTTCAGCTTTATTCTAAACCTAGAGGGTTTAAGGTTGTTCTAAGTTTTAGGCTTTATCTTTTGTATTAGGTCCCCTGGTTTCTATTCCGTCGTTACTTTATTTCACTTAAGTCATGGGTCGCGGGGTCGTAAGAAGTGTCCCCCCTTGCTATTTACCTAGGCGGTTATGTTGGTTATTTGAAATTTTTTCGCCTTTTATTATTTCCTTCTAAAGTGCCGGGCCCAGTAAACACCGATCGACTTGGGGAAAGATCCGACGGTCGGCGCTATTTCGCAGGGGTAAGCTGCTCACTTTTTAAGGCCGCGAAATAGCGAGGACGAATATCAGCCGTCCATGTGTCATGCGGAGGAAGTAAAGGTTGCGGCCGTCAAAGAAGGTAGGGCCCCCCTATGTGGTCTTCTCTGGCGTATTAGAGGGTAGCACGTGGCACGGGTCACCACAGTCAGCATGTTAAGATTAAGGTTCAAAAGTGGGCCCCAGAGATGAGTCAGCTCACAGGTGGAGGTGACTTGGCAGGGACAGCTCTTACAATTCATTGAGACCCCGTGGCTCCTTCTAGCAAATGAAAAATCGACAGGTCAGCTTCGAGAATGACAAGGCGCCAGGTGTCCATGGCGTGTCCGTGGGCCCACCTCTTCTGAAAGCTTCTAACAGGGTTTAAATGTTGCGCAAGTTGAGGTAGGATCTAACGGCTCGCGCTATTTCGCAGGGGTAAGATGTCCACTTTTTAAGGCTGCAAAATAGCGAAAGTTAACCTGGACCGTCCACGTGTCTTGATGACACGCGGTCTAAAAGGAAGCTGTGGGTCCCTATAGTGTATGCTTGACAACTGAAAATGTGACAGGTCGGCTCCGAAGATGACGAGGAACCAGGTGTCCATGGCGTGTCCGTGGGCCCACCATTTCTGAGATAGACCTGTCGAGACTGAAGTGGGGCCCCCACGGTTCTTCTTCCGGCAAGTGACAGAGCAACAAATCAGCACAGTGGATGACTAGATGCCAGATGTCACTGACGACATAGCGGGCCCACCATTCCTGAGGACTTTTTCGAAGGATTAAAAGGTGATCAACTTGAAAAATGATCCAACGGTCCGCGCTATTTCGCAGGGGTAAGCTGCTCACTTTTTAAGGCCGCGAAATAGCGAGAGTTAATGAGAGCCGTCCACGTGTCACGATGATGACATGGCAAAAAGGGTAAAACATGGGCCCACCACAGTATAAAGAGCGACATTCAGCCAGTATCAAAACAGAATGTGAGAGGATTTTCTAAGCCAATGGTCGGATGCCGCGTGGTATTATGCAGCCAATAAAAAGACAGGACTTAGACTAAGGACAAAGCCGTCAAAATGAAATTCACAGAGAGACACTTGCAGAAAGACTGCAACCCGTTGGAGCTAAAATATGAATTCTTGTATGAATTCGATTTTGAAGGGACGACCGAAGCATGCGGAATCAATGTTATAGTTTAGGCCCAGAGTACAAGCATTTGATTTCCTAACAACTAAGTAAGGATACCTCTTAAAAGGATTTTTGCAGAGGAAGCAAATGCAGAGTTATCTTTTACAAATACAGAGAAGGCGAACTGGTTACAGAGCGAATTTCTTCAAGCAAGCATCAGGTTTTTTTTCTTATTTTGCAGCCATTTTTGTGTTGTAATAAGTGAAATTGTTCTCGTATAACAGAAGTGTTTTCAGAAGTGATATTCATCTGGTTGTATTGCAAATGGCTCCTAAAAGGGAATTTTATGGTAAAGTTGATTATCTGGATAGAAGTGTATGTGATAACTTTTTAGAGCAGTTGACGCTGTCAACTAACCAGGCGTCCAAGCCCAAAGAGTTAGTACCCAGGGCTCCCCGACTGAAAATTGGAGAAGGATTATATGACAAGGGTAATTGGTTAAGAGACCCGCAGGTGGGATTGTCTGGGTTGGGGTTATTTAAAGTCGGTTTTGGAATGAGGAATTCTCCTGCTCCTCAAAATAGCATTTGGGAATTAGATGTTGGGAGATTGGTAGTCCCAGGGGTGTTCATGGATACAGATTTGTTAACCCAAATGGCATTGAATTATGATTCAGTTACCAGGTGTATCCGGGATGTGAATGGAAAAACCCTCGTGGGGATAAATGCAGAAGAGTTGAGAACAGCGTTCGGTCTTAGTGAGTTTACCAACTTCTTGGAACCTATAAACTTCACACAATTAGCTCAGGTATACAGGGCACAGAGAACTCATCTCAGGAATGGGCCTCTCAAAGAACTTTTTCTGAAAGTGGGAGGGTTAGCAGTTGTAGGGCCCAATACACAAGAGCCTTTTTCACTAAGTATGTTTACCTTGAGGGCAAAAGGGATGTACTGGGTACTTTGCCAAGTTCTAGGAGAGGATGCTGAATCTAATATGCCAAATCATTATCTGTTAATGATTGTTCAAATTCTGAATCCTTCTCTTGCTATTACATTTGATTATGCTTCCTATATTGCTGATGCTATCCATGGAGGATTGATAGGGATAAAGAATGGAAAGGTGGATAGGCCATTTGGGTGGTATTCACTATTGATGCACCTCTTCCTCTTCAAAGGTGGAGATTATTTCGCCGGTGGAATGGACCTGGTAAAAGAAAAGGAGGGAGAAAAGATGTCGGTGCAATTATGGAGTACTGTATTGTCATGGGATAGAGAGGATGCAAGTTTTCTAAAGTTTGATAAATATTTTGCATCCAAGATAAGGACTCTCCTTTGCTCTAACAATCCAAGAGTCCCCAAGGTTCTTCTGGAATTCTTAAGACCAAAAGAATTTGCAGAGAGTATCAAGATAGTTCATAATTGGGGTGATATGTACTTGTATCCAGTTTCCACAATTTTTAGAGTCTTTGGTTTCAGAGGCACCCCATTTTTGTTACCATACCAGGTCCCCCTCAAAGTGGGAATAGCTGAGATTCTCAGACAAATTGGTGACTTGCAAGAGGCAGAGTTAATCGGCAGAGGTAAAGGGACTATTTTCCCTACAGCTATAGTAGCCCACCAATTTGTAATCACCAAGGGAGGCTGGAAATGTTTTGAAGATTTCCTCAAACCCTACCATTTGTCCACTGCAGTGTCTAGATGTGCTGATCCGGAGGACTTCTACAATGGTGTATTCCGGAAGAAAGTAGCATGCAGAGGTAGGCCCCATCAATTCCACTTTCCTGAAGACCTCATCAGGAATGAATTTGATTTAGATGAACAGGAGTTGAGGAAGGAAAAATGGGTGGCTTACAGGAAGGCCCTGGATTTTGTGCATCAATTTGATGCTAGCTATGACCCATTGTCTAGCTTCTTCCCATTGGAAGAAAAGATAAAATTTTTGATTATTTGTTTTGAGGATGAGATGCAGACAATAAAGGAGAAAAGGGAAGTTGTAATTAAAAACAACCCTGAGAAAGCAAGAATGATTTTGGGGAAATCAGCTCCTACTAAAACCATCCCTCCTGGTGATTACACCCTGCATAAGAAAGCAGGTTACAGTGTGTTGGTGTCTGCAAGAGGGGAACCCTCTTCATCCAAAGGGAAGAGGAAAGCACATGAAGTCATTGACATACAAGACAACCCAAAGAAGCAGAGGGTGGGGAAGGAGGTGCAATCAGATACACCCTTATATTCCCCATCCCAATCCCCTCTCCACATTGGAGATGAACAAGCAGCAACTGAATACCTCTCTCAGTTGGGCAGCTTGGGGGAGATTGCGTATACATATGATGAGGTGGAAGAAGGGATGCCAGAAGAGCCCATTGAAGCACAAATGGACATCACTTCAACTGAACTCAAAGGCCAGGAGTGGGATCCTGAGATAAAGAAGGCCACTAGTGCCTTTCTAGCGGATGATAGTTTTGTCACATCTGAAGCATTCGTGCAATTTATTTGGAAACAACATATAGATAAGTATAATGCTAGATGTGAAACAAGAAAGGCAGAACAACCTGATAAAGATCCAGTCTCAGTAGAGGAAGAAATAAAACAGGAGATGATGGAAGAATTCAAAACCATCACTCCTAAACAGGGAAGAGATTTAGTAGCACAAGCTGGAGTGCTCATTCTACCAGAATGGAATATTGCTGATGCTCTGGTGCTGGATGCAGTGAGAAAAGAAACCAAACCCATGAAGGGGTTACATTCAGTAAAGATAATGCTGCTCTAGTCATGTGGTCCCTTAAGAGAAATGAGGACAAGAAGGGTAAAGACACCACAGGGACAAGTCACATTGGTGGATTAATGGTCAAGAGAGTAGAGAGTACAGGGGTAGTAGAGGCTGCTAGCACAGTGTTGGAGACTGCCAAATTTAGTGTTGCAGTAGCTGAGAAGGATGCTAAAGAAAAGGAGGCCCTCCAGCTCAAATTGGAAACAGTCTTGAAGGCTTATGACAGTGCCAAGGAGGAAATAAGAGGCAAGGAGAGTATTATTGTCAGATTGCAGAGCCAATTAGCAGGACAACGTCAATAGGGTGAGTCTTCAACATTAATGATCACCTCTTCTCCTGCAAGACCTCCACCTACTAGCCCCATTATTGAGCTCCCACCATCTCCTGCACCTTCCAGCTCTCAGATGATAGAGATAACTCCCCAAGAATTGGAGAGTCTTAAGCAAACTCAGGCCTATTATGCAGGGAAGTATGAAGAAAAGATCAAGGCCACAGTCTCCAGTTTTGCAGACACTATAAATGCTTCACTCCTTCACAATAGTGTAGGAAAAGTCATGGAGATATGGACTGAGTTGAGAAGAGATAAGGCCATCTTGACACCCATTTTTGACAGATGGAGGCCTAGGGAGCAGGATTTGGAGTTCATGTGTGTTTCCTGTGATGAAGCAAGGGCCAATCCCATTATAAAGGCTACTTCTGATGTTGCTAAAGTTTTAATGCAATTAGCTGCAGGTGTAGACAATATGGACAGGAAGGTCAATTTGTGCAAAAAGGAATATACTTATCAAGTTTTTGAGTTGCTTCCAGGAATTTTTGCCAATCCAGACCAGCTGAAAGACAAGCAGGTATGGCTCAATGAGATAGATGCTAAGTTGTCAGCAAGAGTCAAAGGAATCATTGATCTCGATGACACCTCATTCTTTGTTCTAACCATACAGGAAATAGAAAGAATTAAATCACACTACAGTTTTCTTAACTCAGAAGTCAACAAACTGAGGAATTCTTGGAAAGGGTTGACTAAGGTTAAAAGTGATGTGATTAATTTTGTATGGCCGACCGAGGAGACGTATAGTGAGTGCGGAGTTAAATATTCCACTCGAGATCCGGAGCAGTTAGAGAGCGTCCCTGAAGAGCCAGAAGAGGTTACAACTGAACAACCCGTCCAACAGACTGCTGAAGAAGCTGAAAAGAGCGCATAACTGAAATTGTAACTTCTTCAATTTTTGAAGTAATTGTAACAAACTTTCCTCGAGAAGTCCGAAGCTTAGTGCATCCATATTGTTATAAATGGATACCAAGACTAGAGAGAAAAGGGGATCACAAAATTTTGTAAGAAAACGCTGCAGAAATATTATCTGAGCTTTTCCAAAAGATTAATGGAGAATCAGACTTTTTGTAAGATCTTTTCAAATGAATATCAATATACAGGCCGTTAGTTTTGAGTAAAGCTCTGTGTCGTCTTCAAATTGGTCCTTAATTGTATTTACTCTTTCATTCAGAATAGTCTAGGATTTTTCTGTTCGAATGGAATTGTAAGGCAATCTCAGTATGGGTGTTTCTAGCTTTTCTCTTTAGGAGGGAAATTAAACATGCATGACCACTCTATCAGTAAATACTTTAGGAGAAACTTTGAATTTTGAGGACCATAGCTTATTTTGAAGTGATTAGATTCTTGTTGATGTTAGGCATCTGCAAGGATAAATGGAAACCAAGTTGATGGGAAGTATAGAGATATTTTGTTTCAGGAGTTTTATTTGAGTTTGAGTGACTCTGTAGCCTTGGATAAAGCACTGGTATTAATCGAAGGCTGTTTATTGCATACTTTGTTGATCAAATATGTTGAAGTTGAGTATTGTTTCATCCTTTGTTTTCAATTGTTTTTCAAGGTGAATGAATCCACTGGTTTCTGGACTGGTTTGCTATGGATTTGTTGCTTAAGAGTGTGGAGTTAATTCACAGAAGGTATACCCACCTGGGCTCAAACAAAGGTCTGAAGTGTAGAAGGTCTAACCAAACCTTGTCATATGTTGTCTCTAGAATCCCTTTATCCTTAATGTCTCCTCGGCACTCATTTTAGATTGTATTATTTTAAGGGCGTTTATATTTCCCATAGTTTTGTGGGTGGCGACTCTGTTATTTTTGAACCAGTCCTTGTGAGATATAAGCTTTCTAAAATAAAGACAAACAAGATGCAAGAAAATAAGCATACAAGATCATTCATGAAGAAACATCCTCGTGAAACCCTGCAAGAAGGTCTGCCAGAGCAATCACGAAGAGGCCAGAAGAGATCTGTGATGCATGAGCCATCAAATGCTGCATGGGTGCAGAAAAACAACAATACTGGTAAGATGCCTGACCGACCTGTTTATGCAAAGTCAAATTCATCTTCAAGAGATTCGGATCAGGATATTTTAGGTTTTCATTCAAGATTGTTTGGAAATATTGATGATATGCCTATTTTAAGTCGAGATTTATCACATGTTAGTGTTTCTGCAAAAGATAGAACTAGCTCAAATGCAATTAAGCACTCTGTTCCTAGGACAATAGATGGGAACATTAGTTTGATTGATATAGATCAAATTAATGCATCGGATTCTGAAGAAAATTATCCTGATGAAGATAAGATGTCTCAAGAAATTGAAGAATTAAATAGAAGAGTTCATCATTTAATATCCTTGAGGGCCCAAAAGGAGGCAATTAAGGAAAAGGAAGTTAAAGCCAAAATGATGGAGAGAGATAGGCTTCTTAGACAGATAGCTGATCTTGAAGTGCTTGCCAAGGACAAAGAAAAGAGTGATCAAGAAGGCCCGGTGATCAGGGAGATCTTAATCCCTAAGATTCGACCAGTTCCTAAGTCAGTAGCCCAGCCAAGTAAAGAAATTCCTAATGATTCCCAGCTCCCTAAAGTTAATTTAGACAAAGGGAAACAGATGTGGGTAGATGATGGAGTAGAGTCTAAAACTGCAGAAGGGATTTCTCATAGGATCCTAGCACATGAGAGAGAGATGGAAAGGATGAGGATGGAAAAGGAAGACCTCCAAATGGAGTTGGAAAAGGCTGAGTTAGAAGCTGCAAATCAGGAAGTTAAGAGAAAGATTAACTACCTAAAAGCTCCCCCTATTACATTCCCATCAGAAGATCTTAGTAAGCCTAATCCCCAACAAATTTCTCTCCCTCAGGTCAATACCCAACCAGCAGTGCACACTAACATTGCTTCAGCAAGCCACATACCTTCAAATAAGCAGTACACCCAAACATCTCAATCCCCAATCCCAAAAGCTAAGATGATTATGGGGAATAATAATACTGTTTCCCCTTTTCAAAGAAGGCCGATTAATCTAGAACAATATAAGCAATTATTTTTTGATGGGATCCTAGGATATCCAAATCATGTTCCCACTGAGTTAAGAGACAAACTCCATAAATTTGCCGGGAACAATGCGGTCAGTGCTGAGGAACATCTCAAATCTTTTGGGGATTTGATAAATGATTATGAGATAGTTGATGAAGATGTGATTATGAAACTGTTTGTTCAATCCCTGGTTGATGATGCAAGAGATTGGTACAGAGGTCTTCCAGTAGCTAGCATAGGTTCATGGGAGGAGTTCAAAAATTGCTTTCAAGAACAGTATGGTGATAAGACTAATGTGAGTTTCATGCTGAATGAGTTCTATAATATTAGAAAATCTGAAAATGAAATAGTCACTGATTTTAATGCTAGGTTCCAAAAGGCTATGCATAGATTATATCAGGTAATGAGGCTAGATGACAATATGTGCCTTAATACATATTATAATGCATTTGATTCCAAGATGGCTTACATTCTCAGAGATAAAAATCCTCATAACCTGAGGGATGCCTTTAGAATTGCCATAAATGTTGAAAGTAATAGAAAGGCATCTGGAAAATTAGGAAGGAGGACAGATGGAAGATTATGGCATGAAACCAAGCAGCAACCTAACAAAGTTGCTAAAGAAGAGGATAAAATAGAAAAACTGGTTACTGCTATGAAAGATTTGACTGCTAAGGTTAACAAAAATGATAAACCTCATTACAACTGGCAAGATAGACCTCCTAGATTACATGATATGCCATACAATACAAATTGGAAGGATGGTAAACCCCAAGTTGAGAAGCCTAAAATTGCTCAAAGCCAAGACACACCAGATCCTTTGAAAGGCAAGACTGTTAACAATATAGAAAATACTCCCCGGTGTGTTGCTTGTGATGGACCACATTCTCCTCATCAGTGTGCAGTAGCTCAAGCTCTGGAAGAATCCATGAGACCAGAAGTAGAGCTTGATATTAATATGTTCGAAACTATCATAGAAAGCGATGAGGAATCCATGCAAAGTGAATGTAGTGATGTGTTAGATAATGAAAGATTAGTACAAGGGCAGTTAGCCTTAGGCTGGCACCCTACATTGAATGTGGTAACAATTGAAGATGAAGAAGTTCATCTTAGGAGGCCTAGTGAAGAAGAGGTTAGAAATCTCACTAAGGCTGCAATCGCCAAAGCTAAACATAACTACAATCTGAGAAGCACCAAGAGAGATACTGATCAAGGTGAGCCAGGTTCCATGTTTGTAAAAGAGGTCACAAAGAAAGGGGCATCAAGCAGTGTTACTGCTACTGTTAAAGCTAGTCAAGAAAAAGAGGAACAAGTTAAAGACTTCCCTAGAACCACAGATGCCAAAAATGCTGGTGATGTACAAAAGGTGGAAATAGTAAAAAAGGCCAATCAATTCAAAGTAGGAAAGGTTAAGGCTAATACTGAACAATGTAATTATTCCACATTTAATATGGCCCAAGCTTTAACTCAAATGAAGGTCACTGTCCCATTAGTGGAGTTACTAAAGATTAAGGAACACAAGGATGCAGCTTTGTCTCTATTCTCTAGTATATCTGATGGTGACTCAGTATTACCCATCGGTTCAGATAAAATTGGGAGGGATCAAGAGTTTCAAACTCCAGAGGTATATGTTGGAACCACTATCACTCAGAAGCCTTCTCAAGTGGACCCCTTTTATGTTACCCTGTTAGTCAATAATCGGTTAATTAAAAACTGCATGATAGATTCAGGAGCAACTGCTAATGTGATGCCCTATGGTGTCATGAAAGAATTAGGATTGTCAGTGACTACTGTGTATGGGAAATGTTATGCCATGGATAACAGAAAAGTACCTGTGATAGGTACAATGAAAGATGTAGAAGTTAAAATAGCTGCATTTCCTGAAGCTACTTACAAAATGGATGTTATTGTCACAGATACTAAACCCCACTATGGCATGTTACTTTCTAGACAGTGGGCTGCAGCAGTGGGGGGAAATGTTCAATTGGATCTGTCTTATGCTACTATTCCTGTTGGTGGCAATAAGGTCAAACTATACAGGGAGCCACGAGCTCCTAAGGTAGTTGAAAATGTGGACCCTAGTATGCTTAACTGTATGATTGATGTGGATTTAGATAATTTCAGAATTCAGCCAGTATTACCTCAATTGAAGAACACTGACCCAATTGTAGTTGAGCTACAAGCACAATAGTATGGATTGTGGCAAATGTATTTTGATGGAGCTTGTTCCAAAGAAGGGTCAGGAGCAGGGGTTCTTTTTGTATCCCCATCAGGTATAACCTTTAAATATTCATTCTTATTGGCATTCCAATGCACAAATAATACTGCAGAGTATGAAGCTCTGTTATTAGGACTTGAGGTTGCAAAAAGGCATGGAATCCGATTATTGAAAGTGATGGGTGATTCAGAGCTGGTTGTCTCTCAGGTAAGATCTAAGTATGCATCCAAGAATGATAAATTAAAGCAATATAAGCATGCTGTTTGGGATGTTATTGAATATTTTGATGCCTTTTCTATCAACTGGATAGAGCGAACAAGAAATATTATGGCAGATTTCTTAGCTAATGTTGCTTTAAAAAATGATGATGCAACACTAACTGGTATTTCTACTGTTGAAATAAAAGCTAGGCCTGCTATTCCTGATAATGTATATAATTGGCAAGTTTTTGCTGATGATGAAGATATTCTTAGGTTCATCCAATGTGTTGATGATTATGATGGACAAAAAATTGATTGTAATGCATTGGTGGAAGTAGTGGATGGCAGAGAGACAGTGTTTGGAAATGATATTGTCCAATTGGAAACCAATGAGATACCTAAAGGGTTGGTGGAGTTAGAAAGCATGTTTAGTTATAATGACAGTCATCTACACCAGCAATCTACGACCAAGTTAGAAGAATTAGAGGAGGTCAACTTGGGGACAGAATCATCCCCCAAGTTGGTATATATTGGAAAGAAGCTACCTCCTCATGTTAGGACTAACCTAATCAGTTTACTGAAAAGGTATAAGCATGCTTTTGCTTGGTCTTATGAAGATCTAAAGGCGTATAGACAAGATCTTTTTCAACATGAAATTCCCTTACTTCCAAATGCTAAGCCTTTTAGACAGAAACAGAGACCTATTAACCCCTTGTTAGAAACAAAAATGCAACAAGAGTTGACTAAATTGAGAGAAGGGGGGATTATCAAACCAATCAGACATTCTTCATGGGTTTCTAATTCGGTCCCAGTGAGAAAAAAGAATGGAGACATCAGATTGTGTGTTGATTTTAGGAACCTTAATGTTGCCTCTTTAAAAGATAATTATTCATCCCCAAATATGGAAGCAATGCTACAAAGAGTGACAGGATGTGATCTTTTATCCATGATGGATGGTTTCTCAGGATACAATCAAGTGCTAGTAAAGGAGTCAGAACAGTTCAAAACAGCTTTTACTACCCCATGGGGAACTTATGTGTATGTGAGAATGCCATTTGGATTGAAAAATGCAGGGGCTACATTTCAAAGAGCTATGGATGTGGCTTTTAAGGAATTCATTAACATTATTATGGTGGTTTACCAAGATGATTTAACTTGTTTCTCAAAGAAAGCTGATGATCACTGTGGACATTTAGAGAAAGTGTTTGATAAGGCTTTGGAATTTGGTGTATCACTGAATCTCAAGAAATGTCACTTTGGGGTCACTGAAGGAAAATTATTGGGACACATAGTCTCTAAGGAAGGAATAAGAATAGACCCTGAGAGAATTGAAGCAATCAACAAGGTGTCTGAACCAAAGAATGTGAAAGGAATCCAGTCCTTTTTAGGCAAAGTGAATTTTGTCAGGAGATTTATTGTGAACTTTGCTGAGATAGTAAAGCCTATTGTCAAGTTGCTCAAGAAAGACGCAAAATTTCATTGGGATCAGGAAGCCTCAAAAGCTTTTAATGAGATTAAAAAAGCAATCCAGGAAGCACCAGTGTTGAAGTCCCCGGATTATGGTAAGCCTTTTTCTCTGTTTTCTTTTGCTTCATATCACACAGTGGCTGCAGTATTATTGCAAAAGGATAATGAGGGATATGAACATCCCATAGCTTTCTATAGCAAATCTTTGCAAGCGGCAGAATTAAAATATGAAACCATGGAGAAACAAGCTTACGCCTTGGTTAAAGCTGTTAAAGCCTTTAGGCCATATTTGGTGAATGCAAATGTCACTGCCTATGTTCCACATGCTGCAGTTAAAGATATTTTGTCTCAATCTGAGGTCACTGGGAAGAGATGTAGGTGGATCAATAGAATTCAAGAATTTAATCTGGAGATAAAGATTACTAAACTGGTGAGAGGGTTAGGTTTGGCTAAGCTCATGACTGAGTCAAATCTTATGAATGTTGAAGTACACAATGTTGAGGTTAAGGATACTCTGGTTACTAGTATTGAGAGACAACCATGGTACACAGAGATTGTCCAAGTATTGAAAGGTAATACGCTATCAGAGGGAATGACACACAACCAGAAGAGAACTTTGAAGCTCAAGTCCCAGAAATATGTCCTCATTCAGGGTGATCTTTATTGGAGACAAAGAGATGGGGAGTTGCTACTGTGTTTGGATGAATTTCAAGCTAGACGGGTGTTGAATGAAATGCATGACGGAGTATGTGGAGGTCACTACTCAGCTAAGACTACTGCTTGCAAAATAATACGGGCTGGGTACTATTGGCCTACCTTGTTTAAAGATACTCATGTATATGTTCGAAGATGTGATTCATGTCAGAGATTTTCTTCTAAGCTCAAGTATGGAGGAGCCCTACCATTAAATCCAGTCTCTGTAGAAGCTCCTTTTGTCCAATGGGGTATTGATTTTATTGGAGAAATTGCTGAGAAGTCAGGAAGAGGTCATGGATGGATTATAGTGGCCACAGATTATTTTACTAAATGGATAGAAGCTATTCCCACAAGAAGAGCTACTAGTAAAATTGTTATTGATTTCTTGATGGATAATATTGTGACTAGATTTGGAACACCTACAAAATTGGTAATGGATAATGCTATGTGTTTTAGATCAGAAGAGTTTGTAGGCTTTTGCAATAGTCATGGTATACTTATGTCATACTCATCACCTTATCACCCTCAGGGGAATGGACAAGCAGAATCAAGCAACAAAAGCTTGCTAACTATCATCAAGAAGATCCTAGAAGAGAACAAAAGGTCTTGGGATCAAAAGTTGAAATTAGCTCTGTGGGCGGATAGAATAACAGTCAAAAAATCCATTGGAATGTCACCTTTTGAGTTGGTTTATGGTACCCAAGCCAGATTACCGGTAAATAACCTTCTTCCAGTATATAAGTTTTTGCAGGAAGAGAGCATGGAACTATCTGAACCAATGGAGAACAGGATGATCCAACTTGTAGAGGTGGAGGAGCTTAGAACCTCTGCTCATCAGAAAAATCAGAAGCTCCAGCTACAGTCAAAGTATCTTTTTGATAAAAGAACATCGTTAAGGAAGTTTCAAATTGATGACATGGTTCTTCAGTGGAATGCAAAAGGGTAGGATAAAGGAAAGCATAAGAAATTTGAATCACTCTGGATTGGCCCTTTTGTAATTTGTGACTTGAATGGTAAGGATTCATATTTTTTGAAGAATATGAATGATGAGATGCAGGAATTTCCAGTGCATGGACAATTCCTGAAGCACTATTTCTCTTAATGTCCATGCACAGTAGGTCCTTTGTTTGTATATATTTTGTTTTCTTTCCTGTTTTCCTGGTTTTGGTCTGTGTTTCGGTTTGTTTCTCCAGAATTTCTAAGTTTTCTTGTGTTGATCTCGCAATCAACCATCCCCAGTCAGAGCCGTTGTTATCACTATTTTTTAAATTTGGGTTCTTTCCCCATAATTGGCTATGGTTCTTTGAAAATATTCGTAGGGTGTAGCCCCAAATGCTTCAGCTTTATTCTAAACCTAGAGGGTTTAAGGTTGTTCTAAGTTTTAGGCTTTATCTTTTGTATTAGGTCCCCTGGTTTCTATTCCGTCGTTACTTTATTTCACTTAAGTCATGGGTCGCGGGGTCATAAGAAGTGTCCCCCCTTGCTATTTACCTAGGCGTTTATGTTGGTTATTTGAAAATTTTTCGCCTTTTATTATTTCCTTCTAAAGTGCCGGGCCCAGTAAACACCGATCGACTTGGGGAAAGATCCGACGGTCGGCGCTATTTCGCAGGGGTAAGCTGCTCACTTTTTAAGGCCGCGAAATAGCGAGGACGAATATCAGCCGTCCATGTGTCATGCGGAGGAAGTAAAGGTTGCGGCCGTCAAAGAAGGTAGGGCCCCCCTACGCGGTCTTCTCTGGCGTATTAGAGGGCAGCACATGGCACGGGTCACCACAGTCAGCATGTTAAAATTAAGGTTCAAAGGTGGGCCCCAGAGATGAGTCAGCTCACAAGTGGAGGTGACTTGGCAGGGACAGCTCTTACAATTCATTGAAACCCCGTGGCTCCTTCTAGCAAATGAAAAATCGACAGGTCAGCCTCGAGAATGACAAGGCGCCAGGTGTCCATGGCGTGTCCGTGGGCCCACCTCTTCTGAAAGCTTCTAACAGGGTTTAAATGCTGCGCAAGTTGAGGTAGGATCTAACGGCTCGCGCTATTTTGCAGGGGTAAGATGCCCACTTTTTAAGGCTGCGAAATAGCGAAAGTTAACCTGGACCGTCCACGTGTCTTGATGACACGCGGTCTAAAAGGAAGCTATGGGTCCCTATAGTGTATGCTTGACAAATGAAAATGTGACAGGTCGGCTCTGAAGATGACGAGGAACCAGGTGTCCATGGCGTGTCCGTGGGCCCACCATTTCTGAGATAGACCTGTCGAGACTGAAGTGGGGCCCCCATGGTTCTTCTTCCGGCAAGTGACAGAGCGACAAATCAGCACAGTGGATGACTAGATGCCAGATGTCACTGACGACACAGCGGGCCAACCATTCCTGAGGACTTTTTCGAAGGATTAAAAGGTGATCAACTTGAAAAATGATCCAACGGTCCGCGCTATTTCGCAGGGGTAAGCTGCTCACTTTTTAAGGCCGCGAAATAGCGAGAGTTAATGAGAGCCGTCCACGTGTCACGATGATGACATGGCAAAAAGGGTAAAACATGGGCCCACCACAGTATAAAGAGCGACATTCAGCCAGTATCAAAATAGAATGTGAGAGGATTTTCTAAGCCAATGGTCGGATGCCGCGTGGTATTATGCAGCCAATAAAAAGACAGGACTTAGACTAAGGACAAAGCCGTCAAAATGAAATTCACAGAGAGACACTTGCAGAAAGACTGCGACCCGTTGGAGCTAAAATATGAATTCTTATATGAATTCGATTTTGAAGGGATGGCCGAAGCATGCGGAATCAATGTTATAGTTAAGGCCCAAAGTACAAGCATTTGATTTCCTAACAACTAAGTAAGGATACCTCTTAAAAGGATTTTTGCAGAGGAAGCAAACGCAGAGTTATCTTTTACAAATACAGAGAAGGTGAACTGGTTGCAGAGCGAATTTCTTCAAGCAAGCATCAGGTTTTTTTTCTTATTTTGCAGCCATTTTTGTGTTGTAATAAGTGAAATTGTTCTCGTATAACAGAAGTGTTTTCAGAAGTGATATTCATCTGGTTGTATTGCAAATGGCTCCTAAAAGGGAATTTTCTGGTAAAGTTGATTATCTGGATAGAAGTGTATGTGATGACTTTTTAGAGCAGTTGACGCTGTCAACTAACCAGGCGTCCAAGGCCAAAGAGTTAGTACCCAGGGCTACCCGACTGAAAATTGGAGAAGGATTATATGACAAGGGTAATTGGTTAAGAGACCCGCAGGTGGGATTGTCTGGGTTGGGGTTATTTAAAGTCAGTTTTGGAATGAGGAATTCTCCTGCTCCTCAAAATAGCATTTGGGAATTAGATGTTGGGAGATTGGTAGTCCCAGGGGTGTTCATGGATACAGATTTGTTAACCCAAATGGCATTGAATTATGATTCAGTTACCAGGTGTATCCGGGATGTGAATGGAAAAACCCTCGTGGGGATAAATGCAGAAGAGTTGAGAACAGCGTTCGGGCTTAGTGAGTTTACCAACTTCTTGGAACCTATAAACTTCACACAATTAGCTCAGGTATACAGGGCACAGAGAACTCATCTCAGGAATGGGCCTCTCAAAGAACTTTTTCTGAAAGTGGGAGGGTTAGCAGTTGTAGGGCCCAATACACAAGAGCCTTTTTCACTAAGTATGTTTACCTTGAGGGCAAAAGGGATGTACTGGGCACTTTGCCAAGTTCTAGGAGAGGATGCTGAATCTAATATGCCAAATCATTATCTGTTAATGATTGTTCAAATTCTGAATCCTTCTCTTGCTATTACATTTGATTATGCTTCCTATATTGCTGATGCTATCCATGGAGGATTGATAGGGATAAAGAATGGAAAGGTGGATAGGCCATTTGGGTGGTATTCACTATTGATGCACCTCTTCCTCTTCAAAGGTGGAGATTATTTCGCCAGTGGAATGGACCTGGTAAAAGAAAAGGAGGGAGAAAAGAT
Source organism: Cryptomeria japonica (assembly GCF_030272615.1). NCBI lineage: Eukaryota > Viridiplantae > Streptophyta > Pinopsida > Cupressales > Cupressaceae > Cryptomeria > Cryptomeria japonica. The sequence goes on along the minus strand of NC_081406.1, from coordinate 297,115,182 downwards.
GCCGGTGCAATTATGGAGTACTGTATTGTCATGGAATAGAGAGGATGCATGTTTTCTAAAGTTTGATAAATATTTTGCATCCAAGATAAGGACTCTCCTTTGCTCTAACAATCCAAGAGTCCCCAAGGTTCTTCTGGAATTCTTAAGACCAAAAGAATTCGCAGAGAGTATCAAGATAGTTCATAATTGGGGTGATATGTACTTGTATCCAGTTTCCACAGTTTTTAGAGTCTTTGGTTTCAGAGGCACCCCATTTTTGTTACCATACCAGGTCCCCCTCAAAGTGGGAATAGCTGAGATTCTCAGACAAATTGGTGACTTGCAAGAGGCAGAGTTAACCCGCAGAGGTAAAGGGACTATTTTCCCTACAGCTATAGTAGCCCACCATTTTGTAATCACCAAGGGAGGCTGGAAATGTTTTGAAGATTTCCTCAAACCCTACCATTTGTCCACTGCAGTGTCTAGATGTGCTGATCCGGAGGACTTCTACAATGGTGTATTCCGGAAGAAAGTAGCATGCAGAGGTAGGCCCCATCAATTCCACTTTCCTGAAGACCTCATCAGGAATGAATTTGATTTAGATGAACAGGAGTTGAGGAAGGAAAAATGGGTGGCTTACAGGAAGGCACTGGATTTTGTGCATCAATTTGATGCTCGCTATGACCCATTGTCTAGCTTCTTCCCATTGGAAGAAAAGATAAAATTTTTGATTATTTGTTTTGAGGATGTGATGCAGACAATAAAGGAGAAAAGGGAAGTTGTAATTAAAAACAACCCTGAGAAAGCAAGAATGATTTTTACGGAAATTAGCTCCTACTAAAGCCATCCCTCCTGGTGACTACACCCTGCATAAGAAAGCAGGTTACAGTGTGTTGGTGTCCGCAAGAGGGGAACCCTCTTCATCCAAAGGGAAGAGGAAAGCACATGAAGTCATTGACATACAAGACAGCCCAAAGAAGCAGAGGGTGGGGAAGGAGGTGCAATCAGATACACCCTTATATTCCCCATCCCAATCCCCTCTCCACATTGGAGATGAACAAGCAGCAACTGAATACCTCTCTCAGTTGGGCAGCTTGGGGGAGATTGCGTATACATATGATGAGGTGGAAGAAGGGATGCCAGAAGAGCCCATTGAAGCACAAATGGACATCACTTCAACTGAACTCAAAGGTCAGGAGTGGGATCCTGAGATAAAGAAGGCCACTAGTGCCTTTCTAGCGGATGATAGTTTTGTCACATCTGAAGCATTCGTGCAATTTATTTGGAAACAACATATAGATAAGTATAATGCTAGATGTGAAACAAGAAAGGCAGAACAACCTGATAAAGATCCAGTCTCAGTAGGAGAAGAAATAAAACAGGAGATGATGGAAGAATTCAAAACCATCACTCCTGAACAGGGAAGAGATTTAGTAGCACAAGCTGGAGTGCTCATTTTACCAGAATGGAATATTGCTGATGCTCTGGTGCTGGATGCAGTGAGAAAAGAAACCAAACCCATGGAAGGGGTTACATTCAGTAAAGACAATGCTGCTCTAATCATGTGGTCCCTTAAGAGAAATGAGGACAAGAAGGGTAAAGACACCACAGGGACAAGTCACATTGGTGGATTAATGGTCAAGAGAGTAGAGAGTATAGGGGTAGTAGAGGCTGCTAGCACAGTGTTGGAGACTGCCAAATTTAGTGTTGCAGTAGCTGAGAAGGATGCTAAAGAAAAGGAGGCCCTCCAGCTCAAATTGGAAACAGTCTTGAAGGCTTATGACAGTGCCAAGGAGGAAATAAGAGGCAAGGAGAGTATTATTGCCAGATTGCAAAGCCAATTAGCAGGACATCGTCAACAGGGTGAGTCTTCAACATTAATGATCACCTCTTCTCCTGCAAGACCTCCACCTACTAGCCCCATTATTGAGCTCCCACCATCTCTTGCACCTTCCAGCTCTCAGATGATAGAGATAACTCCCCAAGAATTGGAGAGTCTTAAGCAAACTCAGGCCTATTATGCAGGGAAGTATGAAGAAAAGATCAAGGCCACAGTCTCCAGTTTTGCAGACACTATAAATGCTTCACTCCTTCACAATAGTGTAGGAAAAGTCATGGAGATATGGACTGAGTTGAGAAGAGATAAGGCCATCTTGACACCCATTTTTGACAGATGGAGGCCTAGGGAGCAGGATTTGGAGTTCATGTGTGTTTCCTGTGATGAAGCAAGGGCCAATCCCATTATAAAGGCTACTTCTGATGTTGCTAAAGTTTTAATGCAATTATCTGCAGGTGTAGACAATATGGACAGGAAGGTCAATTTGTGCAAAAAGGAATATACTTATCAAGTTTTTGAGTTGCTTCCAGGAATTTTTGCCAATCCAGACCAGCTGAAAGACAAGCAGGTATGGCTCAATGAGATAGATGCTAAGTTGTCAGCAAGGGTCAAAGGAATCATTGATCTCGATGACACCTCATTCTTTGTTCTAACCATACAGGAAATAGAAAGAATTAAATCACACTACAGTTTTCTTAACTCAGAAGTCAACAAACTGAGGAATTCTTGGAAAGGGTTGACTAAGGTTAAAAGTGATGTGATTAATTTTGTATGGCCGACCGAGGAGATGTATAGTGAGTGGGGAGTTAAATATTCCACTCGAGATCCGGAGCAGTTAGAGAGCGTCCCTGAAGAGCCAGAAGAGGTTACAACTGAACAACCCGTCCAACAGACTGCTGAAGAAGCTGAAAAGAGCGCATAACTGAAATTGTAACTTCTTCAATTTTTGAAGTAATTGTAACAAACTTTCCTCGAGAAGTCCGAAGCTTAGTGCATCCATATTGTTATAAATGGATACCAAGACTAGAGAGAAAAGGGGATCACAAAATTTTGTAAGAAAACGCTGCAGAAATATTATCTGAGCTTTTCCAAAAGATTAATGGAGAATCAGACTTTTTGTAAGATCTTTTCAAATGAATATCAATATACAGGCCGTCAGTTTTGAGTAAAGCTCTGTGTCGTCTTCAAATTGGTCCTTAATTGTATTTACTCTTTCATTCAGAATAGTCTAGGATTTTTCTGTTCGAATGGAATTGTAAGGCAATCTCAGTATGGGTGTTTCTAGCTTTTCTCTTTAGGAGGGAAATTAAACATGCATGACCACTCTATCAGTAAATACTTTAGGAGAAACTTTGAATTTTGAGGACCATAGCTTATTTTGAAGTGATTAGATTCTTGTTGATGTTAGGCATCTGCAAGGATAAATGGAAACCAAGTTGATGGGAAGTATAGAGATATTTTGTTTCAGGAGTTTTATTTGAGTTTGAGTGACTCTGTAGCCTTGGATAAAGCACTGGTATTAATCGAAGGCTGTTTATTGCATACTTTGTTGATCAAATATGTTGAAGTTGAGTAATGTTTCATCCTTTGTTTTCAATTGTTTTTCAAGGTGAATGAATCCACTGGTTTCTGGACTGGTTTGTTGTGGATTTGTTGCTTAAGAGTGTGGAGTTAATTCACAGAAGGTATACCCACCTGGGCTCAAACAAAGGTCCGAAGTGTAGAAGGTCTAACCAAACCTTGTCATATGTTGTCTCTAGAATCCCTTTATCCTTAATGTCTCCTCGGCACTCATTTTAGATTGTATTATTTTAAGGGCGTTTATATTTCCCATAGTTTTGTGGGTGGCGACTCTGTTATTTTTGAACCAGTCCTTGTGAGATATAAGCTTTCTAAAATAAAGACAAACAAGATGCAAGAAAATAAGCATACAAGATCATTCATGAAGAAACATCCTCGTGAAACCCTGCAAGAAGGTCTGCCAGAGCAATCACGAAGAGGCCAGAAGAGATCTGTGATGCATGAGCCATCAAATGCTGCATGGGTGCAGAAAAACAACAATACTGGTAAGATGCCTGACCGACCTGTTTATGCAAAGTCAAATTCATCTTCAAGAGATTCGGATCAGGATATTTTAGGTTTTCATTCAGGATTGTTTGGAAATATTGATGATATGCCTATTTTAAGTCGAGATTTATCACATGTTAGTGTTTCTGCAAAAGATAGAACTAGCTCAAATGCAATTAAGCACTCTGTTCCTAGGACAATAGATGGGAACATTAGTTTGATTGATATAGATCAAATTAATGCATCGGATTCTGAAGAAAATTATCCTGATGAAGATAAGATGTCTCAAGAAATTGAAGAATTAAATAGAAGAGTTCATCACTTAATATCCTTGAGGGCCCAAAAGGAGGCAATTAAGGAAAAGGAAGTTAAAGCCAAAATGATGGAGAGAGATAGGCTTCTTAGACAGATAGCTGATCTTGAAGTGCTTGCCAAGGACAAAGAAAAGAGTGATCAAGAAGGCCCGGTGATCAGGGAGATCTTAATCCCTAAGATTCGACCAGTTCCTAAGTCAGTAGCCCAGCCAAGTAAAGAAATTCCTAATGATTCCCAGCTCCCTAAAGTTAATTTAGACAAAGGGAAACAGATATGGGTAGATGATGGAGTAGAGTCTAAAACTGTAGAAGGGATTTCTCATAGGATCCTAGCACATGAGAGAGAGATGGAAAGGATGAGGATGGAAAAGGAAGACCTCCAAATGGAGTTGGAAAAGGCTGAGTTAGAAGCTGCAAATCAGGAAGTTAAGAGAAAGATTAACTACCTAAAAGCTCCCCCTATTACATTCC